>NC_092411.1:253935409-254235409 GCF_040894005.1 Engystomops pustulosus
CCAACATTCTCCTCCTCTTCCTCCTCATCCTCCTCCACCTCCTCCGATATGCGCTGAGAAACAGACCTAAGGGTGCTTTGGCTATCAACAAGGGAATCTTCTTCCCCCGTCTCTTGTGACGAGCGCAAAGCTTCCGACTTCATGCTGATCAGAGAGTTTTTCAACAGGCCAAGCAGCGGGATGGTGAGGCTGATGATGGCGGCATCGCCACTGACCATCTGTGTTGACTCCTCGAAGTTACTCAGCACCTGACAGATATCAGACATCCACGTCCACTCCTCATTGTAGACTTGAGGAAGCTGACTGACCTGACTACCAGTTCTGGTGGAAGTTGACATCTGGCAGTCTACAATCGCTCTGCGCTGCTGGTAAACTCTGGATAACATGGTTAATGTTGAATTCCACCTCGTGGGCACGTCGCACAACAGTCGGTGAGCGGGCAGTTGGAGGCGGCGCTGCGCTGCCCTGAGAGTGGCAGCATCTGTGCTGGACTTCCTGAAATGCGCACAGATGCGGCGCACCTTCGTGAGCAAATCAGACAGATTGGGGTATGTCTTGAGGAAACGCTGAACTATGAGATTTAACACATGGGCCAGGCATGGCACATGTGTCAGTCTGCCGAGTTGCAGAGCCGCCACCAGGTTACGGCCGTTGTCACACACAACCATGCCTGGCTTCAGGTTCAGCGGTGCCAGCCACAGATCAGTCTGCGCCGTGATGCCCTGTAATAGCTCTTGGGCGGTGTGCCTTTTATCGCCTAGGCTCAGCAGTTTGAGCACCGCCTGCTGTCGCTTAGCGACGGCACTGCTGCTGTGCCTAGAGCTACCGACTGATGGCGGCATGCCCACGGATGGTAGTTCGGAGGAGGAGGAGGTGGAGGAGGGGTGGGAGGAGGAGGAGGCATAGTAGGCCTGAAAGACCTGGACCGAGGTAGGCCCCGCAATCCTCGGCGTCGGCAGTATATGACCAGCCGCAGGGTCAGACTCGGTCCCAGCCTCCACCAAGTTAACCCAATGTGCCGTCAGCGATATATAGTGGCCCTGCCCGGCAGCACTCGTCCACGTGTCTGTGGTCAGGTGGACCTTGTCAGAAACGGCGTTGGTCAGGGCACGGATGATGTTGTCTGACACGTGCTGGTGCAGGGCTGGGACGGCACATCGGGAAAAGTAGTGGCGGCTGGGGACCAAATACCGAGGGGCGGCCGCCGCCATGAGGTTGCGAAAGGCCTCGGTCTCTACTAGCCTATAGGGCAGCATCTCCAGGCTAAGCAATCTGGAGATGTGGACATTAAGGGCTTGGGCGTGCGGGTGGGTTGCACTATATTTCCGTTTCCGCTCCAGCGTCTGGGGTATGGAGAGCTGAACGCTGGTGGATGCTGTGGAGGATCATGGAGGCGACGATGGGGTTTTTGTGCCAGGGTCCTGGGCAGGGGGCTGACTATCAGCTGAAACAGGGGAAGGCGCAGTGGTGTGCACGGCCGGAGGTGAACGGGCTTGGTGCCACTGAGTGGGGTGTTTAGCATTCATATGCCTGCGCATACTGGTGGTAGTTAAGCTAGTAGTGGTGGAACCCCTGCTGATCCTGGTTTGGCAAAGGTTGCACACCAAAGTCCGTCGGTCATCCGGTGTTTCCTTAAAGAACCTCCAGACTTCTGAAAATCTAGCCCTCGCCACGGGAGCTTCACTACGTGACACATTTGGCGCTGATGCACCTGCTCTGGCCCTGCCTCTCCGACTGGCCCCACCACTGCCTCTTCCAACCTGTTCTGGTCGAGGACTCTCCTCCGTCTCAGAAGCACTGTGTTCACCCGGCCTCTCAACCCAGCTTGGGTCTGTCACCTCATCCTCCGATCCCTCAGTCTGCTCCCCCCTCGGACTTCCTGCCCTGACAACAACTTCACCACTGTCTGACAACCGTGTCTCCTCATCGTCGGACACCTCTTTACACACTTCTTCCACTACGTCAAGAAGGTCATCATCACCCACAGACTGCGACTGGTGGAAAACCTGGGCATCGGAAAATTGCTCAGCAGCAACCGGACAAGTGGTTTGTGACTGTGGGAAGGGTCCAGAAAACAGTTCCTCAGAGTATGCCAGTTCAAATGCCAAATTTTCCTGGGAGGGGGTAGACTGGGGGGGAGGAGGCTGAGGTGCAGGAGCTGGAGGAGTGCCGATTTCGGTGACATGGTTGGACTGCGTGGAAGACTGACTGGTGGACAAATTGCTCGAAGCATTGTCGGCAATCCACGACATCACCTGTTCGCACTGTTCTGGCCTCAACAGTGCTCTACCACGAGTCCCAGTAACTTCAGACATGAACCTAGGGAGTGTAGCTCTGCGGCGTTCCCCTGCTCCCTCATCAGCAGGTGGTGTCTCACCCCGCCCAGGACCACGGCCTCTGACCCCTGCAGTAGTTGGACGCCCACGTCCCCGCCCTCGTCCTCTACCCCTAGCCCTCGGGTTAAACATTTTGAAAATGAAAGTTATAACTTTAATTTTTTTTTTACTTTTTTTTGTGTTATTTTGTGTTTTTTAGTTTTTTTTTTGTGTTTTTTAGTTTTTAAAACCAAACAATGCTATCCTATTGCTATGGCTATTTTCTAGCCAAGTATGAAAGCACACTGCTATGCCAGATGAGATGACGCTGAGTTATGAAAAAATAAACGTAAAATAAAAAGGAAATGCCAGACTGTGCCTAATTGAAATCCAACCCCTAATAAATTTTCCCACTTCGGTCTTTGCGATGGATATGTGCGTCACTAAGCGCTAAACACAGCGGTCGCAAGTCTCACTCCAAATTCCTGACAATTGGCTAGTATATGCACTGCAGCAAGGACAGCCACCAGCAGATCAACCAGAAATAAAATATATATAACGCTATTGTAGGCGTAAGTAAGCCGTTTGGATTCTCCTTTGGCTATTTTCTAGCCAAGTATGAAAGCACACTGATGAGATGACGCTGAGTTATGAAAAAATAAACGTAAAATAAAAAGAAACTGCCAGACTGTGCCTAATTGAAATCAAACCCCTAATAAATTGTCCCACTTTGGTGTTTGAGGTGGATATGTGTGTCACTAAGAGCTAAACACAGCGGTCGCAAGTCCCCCTGCAAATTCCTCACAATATGGTACTAGCTGCACTACTAGTGCCAGCAAGCCCAGCCACAAGCAAACAAAAAAAAAAAAAGTATAACGTTATTGTAGCCCTAAGAAGGGCTGTTGGGTTCTTGTTGAATCACTCCTGCCTAACACTATTCTAATAGAACACCCTAACGCTTTCCCTGACCAGCAGCAGCTCTCTCCCTAGCGGCATCCTTGACACAGAATGATCCGAGCAGCGCGGGCAGCGGCTAGTCTATCCCAGGGTCACCTGATCTGGCCAGCCAACCACTGCTATCGACGTGTAAGGGTACCACGTCATGCTGGGTGGAGTGCAGAGTCTCCTGGCTTGTGATTGGCTCTGTTTCTGGCCGCCAAAAAGCAAAACGGCGGGAGCTGCCATTTTCTCGAGCGGGCGAAGTATTCGTCCGAGCAACGAGCAGTTTCGAGTACGCTAATGCTCGAACGAGCATCAAGCTCGGACGAGTATGTTCGCTCATCTCTAGCTCTGATTACTCTCTGTGATACTAACTGCTTGTGCACCTGCCTGTCCATCACAGACCATGGACAAACAGCACTGGAATAAATATATCTTTAGAAGGACAACAAGCAGAGATCTAGAAAACCATGAAGAATTGATACAGAAAGTATATTGGAAAGTTGTATAACGTTTCCTTACACAAACTGTGTCAATTATTTGGAGAAAGCCTTTAAGTATTTGAATGGCTGCCACATAATACTACAGTTATGTGTTTAGTCAGAGCTTCCTATTGTGAAATCAGTTGATCTTTGAAGTTTTCAGATTCTGAAGTTATAATCAGCTTTACATAATCAGATTACAGTCCAATAAAGGGAAAGATTAAGGCTGCATTTAAACAAGCACCCCTCCCCTCTCCATAGGAAATAGTGGCGCATGGGGGACGTATATCTGGCAGAATATCTGCAGCCGTATATACATCCCCCATACGTTCATGTGAATGCAGCCTTAGACTTACAATATGAAAATGTAAAATACCCTTACATTTTGTTTAAGGGTGTGGGCATAAATAACTTTTCACTGAGCTAATGTCACATTTAGTCTAGAGATTTGTCACTTCCTTTCATCAACTTCCTCCTCTTTTCCTACTCAAAGGTAGATAAAAAAATAATAACATATACTAATTTCTATTCAATTCTGAATTGCCATGCTTTAGTTAATGTCTGGTTGTCACATGTAAAGCCCTATTCAGCCAAAATATGGCACAGTAATGATCTACTGAAGGCAACATAACATAACATTGCCGAAGAAGCTTGTGTTTGCTCCATTGTTTTCTCGGACCCTTTTACTATTATAGGAAATACATCAGTGAAAATGGGTCCATGTGTCAGACTAGCAATTATATAAGAGTGATCAGACTGCACAATATGGACGTGTACATGGAGGCACAGCATGTGCTTGGCTAACCAGTCATCTCCAGGAAGTAAAAACCAACAAGAAAAATAGTAACAGAGTGGAGGAGGATCGGAGAGAGGTGAGTCACTGAAATATTCCTCAAAAAACAACATAAACATAATGGACTTTACCACGACTGGCCCCAAAACCATGAGTCTGCCGCACCATGTCATATAAACTGATAGTTTCACTCTTGGGAATAATATACAATAAGTAGCTACAAGATGACATTTGAAGGATTCTTCAACATGTTCTCTAAATCAGTTTTGCAGAATGATTTACTGTGTGACCTATGGCCCGATCACTTAAAGATTAGAAAAATAATAAGAGTTGGTAATGAAGAAATAGAAAAACATTTTCAAAGATAGTAGGGGGCACCAGACAGGAAAAAGGCCATTGCAGAGAGAGGAGCTGAAGTACTTTTTGGGAGGAGGAGCAACCAAGGAAAAGAAAAAGGTCAAAACAATGTGTCAGCCTGAAGAGAATAAAAGATCAGTAATTCTTTTCCACTTCATGATGAGTAATTACAATCAAAAAATTAGTGCTATTGTCTATATTTTCTGTATTTAACAAAAGGTATCTACTACAGTTACCATCTCTGCATAACTGTAAAGCAGATGTATATGTCAAGTTCTGCCCTTGTTCACACAACCTCAGGTTCTCTAATTACTGATAAAAGTCACAGAGTGAGCTCAGAAGAAATCACACCAAGACAATGTATAGTATAATATCCCAATCTCTGTGAAGTGATGCCATGAAAGGCTGGGCAGATGTGTGAAACTTTATTCACGTCACAAAGGATTTTACAGAAACCTTCAGTGGGCTGGACCTGGGCTTGGCTAGCCAAAGATAAGAAGTAATGTCCATAGTTCATTGGCTAGGAAATTAAATGAGTATTCTCATCTGGGATTTTACATTTATCATCTATATACATACATTTATTCATTTGGATGCTATTAATAAATGTCATATAGTCTCTTAGAAACAGAGGACAGCTGTCCTTGGATACGACCACCACTGCAAGAGTGATTGTACAGAAAAAAAATAGTTTTTGCTTATGAAATGTCTGGGAGTCACTGCATGTACTAATGTATTATATGTACTAATGAATACTAAATTCATTTGATCTGGCAGGTTCAATAGCACATGTATAATCACAGCTGGAAGAGTGCAGTGGTGGTTGTATCCAAAGATGACTTTTTTGCTCCCAAAGGACAATATAGCTAAATTTATGGGAAATTAGCTTCACACAGGTAATTTTTAATACGATGCAGAAATTATGTTTATGGCAGATGAATCATTTTAATGGAAATGCCCAGGTGTGAATACCTCTTTGAGAGAAAACTGCATATGATGATACAGGCAGATTGAAATACAAGTTCCAAGAGAAATGCAGAGTGATAGATAGTGGAGTTTGCACTGGAGTGCTGTACAATACTGATAAACTTTGACTCAAGTGTAATGAGTGATGACACTCTCGGATAAAGGAAACTTTCTTAATGTGAAACTCTTCTTGTTACTCTTAAATGTGCAGTAAGCAGCAACTTGAACATAATACAGCTTTGTCTAGACCGGAGACTCAGCCTTCAGCCTTCACAGCACAAAATTAGCAGCCCCCTAGGTAGGGTATGAAATATCCTTACTCCTTTACTATCTTTTATTTAAAAACTTACATATAAAAAAAAAAATCACCTCCAAAGTAATATGCAAATTAGATTAGAAGTGTCACTTTATTGCCCAAGATGAATCAGATCTATGCTAAAAGAGCAGCGTTATATCCCGTCATACATATAGCATACGTCAGAGAAACATGCAGTAAGGACATAAATAGGAATTGGATCTTTATCTGTGGCTCGCTTTTCCAAATTTGTAATAAAATTCCTGTATCTCGAGTAGCGTTGCTCATCTTTAACATGATACCAAGAGCACAAAGAACCGAAGATAGAGGCAATTGAAGTGACACTCCTCTTCCACACTTTAGTAACTCATGTCAGGTAATACATGACACTTCTAAGCTCATTTGCATATTAGTTTGAAGGTGATTTCTACATAAAACAAGAAACTATAGAAATGACAGTTCATATCCTACCTGAGAAGGCTGTTAGTTAAGTGGTGTAAAAGTGATAGTGTCTCTTTAATACATTTACAACTTTTTCCAGTATAGAGACTTTGGATATGACCACTCTGCACTGATTCCAGGAGGGCCA
The DNA here is from genome assembly GCF_040894005.1 of Engystomops pustulosus. Lineage (NCBI taxonomy): Eukaryota > Metazoa > Chordata > Amphibia > Anura > Leptodactylidae > Engystomops > Engystomops pustulosus. Next base: position 253,942,146 of record NC_092411.1, read on the forward strand.
GACATGCTCCATTGAGACCTGCCTGAAAACCTGGATTCAGTATTCATTACTACAGATTGGCTGTAGAGCATATAGCAACTCCCAGGAATTTCATATGCAAAAACAATTTGTTTCAATGTGCAATCACTCCAGCAAAGGTGGTTGCATCCAAGGACAACAATCACGTTTGGAAAATTATCCTCTCACATGTACATTTTTTTTAATAACATCCAATTGAACAAATGTAAGTATATGGCAAGTGAATTAAATTAAATGCCAATACCCATATGAGAACACCCCTTTAATGCCCATTCTCACAACCAGCATTGCATGTACCAAAAGTTCCCAATGGACATTATTGTTTACTAAAGTATTTATTATGAAAAATAATAAAAATAAATAAATAAAACACAACAGTTTACGTAATATAGATGTCTATCCTTCAGACAAACACTGGTCTTTGTTATATAAGGAGTTAAATCTGGCAAATCTTATAATTTCCTATCAATACTTTATTGTATGGATGTGTGTGGGAGGTTGTATCTATATTCAGTCAGATTAAACCCATGCACGTCAATGTCTGCGCGAATCTATAAAAAAAAATATGCCCGAGGTAAGCCGTGACAAGAATACTGCAGTTTCCACAGCAACAATGGCAACACTTTGAAATAGATTGTAGCATTACATAAAAATTAAAAGAAGCTACAATTTATACTTTTACTATGTGCCTGGATTACTGATTATGTGTGCAAATAACAATCGCCCTATATTACCCTATGAGGTTAATGTAAATGTTAACAAAAATGAAGTATTTGGGCGAATGTACTAAATTCACAGAGATTTATGATAACATCTCTTCCCTGATGTCACCATAAAACAGCGGTGAATATATCAGCAGGTAAAACTGTTATATTCTAGCAGTATAAAATAAAAACATTATTTTGATGCTGACCCATTCCATAGCGCAGTACACAGATTCACTTCTCATACACATCCATGTTCCCAGCGGTCATCCCAGTCTCAGACTAACTAGTAGTAATATCCATGACCCAGGACCGGGTAAGTAAATCTAAGTAACTCAAGTTATGTGTATTTAACTCAGATTGATTTACTATACTAAATACTTTATACAATGGTCTGAATGTGCAATGCACTATTTGTACAGAATACAAACCATTTATCTAGATTTTGCCTCTCTCTATATTGTAAATCTCAATATATTAATAATAGGATCTGCATTGACTACAATTACATAACTGTTTTTAAAAATAATTTACAAACATTAATATTCTGATTTATTTTAAACTGGTTAAAGGGGTTGTCCAGTTTCATAGTTGGTCTCAAAATAATAAAGAAGAGATACTGAGATTGGGGCACATTTACTTACCTGGTCCTGTCGCGATCCCCGAGGTGCGTTGTCCGACGAGGATGAAGTCTACCGCGATTCAACAAGATCGTGCGTCCGATATCCTGCATGTGTGCCTTCCCCGCTGAGATCTGCCGGAGTTCACCTTCTTCTTCTCGGTGTATGTGTCTTGCGACACAATTTGAATTTTAAATCCCGCGCGTAGTCCGAATCAGTCAGGTTGTCCGACGGACACACCCCCCCCCTGATTTGTGTTGCATGTGTGCCAAAAACCCCTGTTAAATGCGGTGCAAAACGGAAATAGTCGGGAAACCCGACAGCAATGCAGTCCGCGGACCCTTAGGCTAAATTCACACTGCCGTGAGCCCGCCGCACCGTAGTACGGCGGGCTCACGGCAGCGCGGGGAGAGGAGGAGGAGGTGAGCGCAGCTCACCCCCGCCCCTCTCCATAGAAACTAATGGCGCACGGCGCCGTAATACGGGGAAAGATAGGACAGGTCCTATCTTTCCCCGGGCTACGGAGCGGTACGGTGCCGCACGTGTGCTGCACCGTACCGCTCCCGTACAGGGCCGTGAGCCCATAGGAGTGTATGGGGGACGTATATCGGCCGCATATACGTCGGCCGTATATACGTCCCCCATACTGTAGTGTGAATGTAGCCTTAGTATGTGTGCCCCATTGTCTCAGATCCATAAAATGAAAAAAACTCACAGCTTCCATGGACTTCTATTGTGCATGGTGATGGTGCGGTGAGGCACGGTGCATGTAGCTGTACAACAAAGTATCTAGGAGGTCCTATTCATGCTCAGACTGCGGCTACTCATCTCCTTTGGACATTGGTGTAGAGTGAGGGGGGTCCATCAGCCTCAACAGGGTGCAAACAAGACCTGACCTGATTGTGGCCCGTTTTTCACAGATATTCATTTGTATTAGGCCTATAACGCTGTTTGTTCTATAAGTGCGGGAGCAAGTAGACTCCTTATATATATTTGGTCTATTAATTTTGTCTATTTATGTTGCATCCTCAAATTATGCATACCAGGTGATTATTCTATATATATATATAGCTAATTTGTAACATGTTGTAATATTTCATTTCCAGGACGATTGATCTGGGCATTTACTTGTGAGACAATTAGTGTGAAGTGATGATGCCCACAGGGTTGTCGTGTTAGGGTTATGAGATTACACTTGATTCATGGATTTTAATAAGATTCAAGTCACACTTTTATTTTTCTCTTGAGACAATATTTGCTCAAATAGATCTGGAAACCGCCACCGCATATACGACCCCATAGACGGCAATGGCCGCCCGGCCCACCTGTGTGACACAGTTCCGCACCATACACCACGGAAAGATAGGGCCTGCTCTATCTTTTCTCAAGTGTGCACCTGTGCACCACTGTTTCTTATGGAGGGAGGAGGGGCCATCGCACGGCGGGCATACTGCTAGTGAATGCACCTTTAGACACTGAGCATCCAAGGTCACCTTGTAACCTTTATTACCAGGCCTTCTTGTAGGTAGGTTTACTGAATTACTGCTTCTACCGTAGTTTTCTAAATCGTCACTTTTTTGACATTTTTGCAACACATAAAAACTTTAATAAAAAGTGATCAAAAGGCCATACAGTCTCCAATATGGTAGCAATGTAAACGTCATCTCATCCAGCAAAAGATGACACCTTAAACATCTCCATACACCAACATATGAAAAAGTTATTGGCCTCAGAATATGGCAAAACATAATAGAACCTATATAAATGTGGTATCTTGGTGATTGTGGTGACCCAAAAAATAAAGGAGATGTGTCATTTGGAACATACAGTCAAAGTTGTATAAACAGGGCCCAAAAGAAAATGGGGGTCATTCACTAAGGGCCTGATTCGCGTTTTACCGACGTGTTACCCGAATATTTCTGATTTGCGCCGATTTCCCCTGAATTCAGATTTTGGCGCACGCGATCGGATTGTGGTGCATCGGCGCTGGCATGCACGCGACAGAAATCGGGGGGCGTGGCCGAACGAAAACCCGAAAACAGTCCTTTATATAGCTCTGTGTGCAGAGCTGGGGCAGTGGGGAGTGAAAAATGGAAACAAAAAAGGGCTGTGTCTTTAAGCTGTTAAAATGTGTTATGAAATTTCTTCTTCCACCCTACATGTGGACGTTGCTTGTTGTATGGGTGGACATCGAGGCACAGAAGGGAAGGAGGGCCGTGCAGCAGACCACTTTCCCCTACAGGATTTAGTGGTTTTTTGTGTTTAGGTTTTTTTTTTCACACGGTTAATATCACCATGTGAAGGCTTATATTTTACAGTGTGAGATGAATTTTCCAGTGATAGTATTTTGGGGTGGCTCTGCCCTATGGATAAAAAGTTTTTGTGGGGTGGAGTAGAAAAAACATAAATTCTGTTATTCATTTTTTTTGGTGTTCGCAGGATAGCCTAAATAACATGCACCTTTATTCTATGGGACAGTAAGATTACAGTTTATGGAACTGGTTGAGGGCTTGTTTTTTGCAGGACATTCTGTGTTTTACGTACCTATGTATTTAATTACTTTTTATTGCATTTTTTGTGTGAATCATAATTTTTCATAATTTTTCATAATTTTTAGTGATTTTTTTTTTAAATTACGAATCCTGTGGGTTGAATGGTGATTTTATTTATTGTTGACTTTCGCTTTTTTCCTTTATATGTAACTTTTATATTTAAAGGGGACTTCGGGACACTTTTGTTCATTTTTAACTTGCTCCACTATGGGACATAAACAAGCAATTGTACGATTGCTTGTTCTTTATTGCACCCCCTGTTTGTTACAGTTGACATCCCGTGTTTCCTGATGCAGGTGAAGCTCTGGTGATGAGGTGAACCAGCATAGGACAGCGCCATTCATGTACAGGGCAGAGCAGAATCTCATCTTTTAGAATGAGCTAGGTTTGCTGTTCTGTAAACTACAAGCAGTTAAAGAGCGAGGCAGAAACGAGATTTTAATCTGTTGCTCGCATTTCCAACAATGGCTGTATAACTGACTTTGTCTTCAATTCTATAGCACACAGAAACCTAACCTCATGCAATCTGAAAGATGAGATTCTTTTATTTAACATGACACCACAAGCATGTTTAGCTGCTATAGAACTGAAGATCTGATCCTCCCCGTGCAGCCTCTAAACATGACTCATCTTAGGCAAAATATGAATATTCTCTGCTCATTTTCACGTGACTTTTGAAATTTTTTATAGGTAAATGGGTGAGATTTCACATAAAAGAAGGAATTCTGAGAACATTAAAGGGTCTGGTAGTTAAACAGTGTAAAATCCAGTGACAATGTTCCTTTAAAAGCAAGCAAGATAGTATTTTTCTCGTAATGCAAACTCCAATATTGCAGCAGCCAGAACAATATCCTGAAGTCTTCTTGTTTGTTTCAATAACACCACTGTAACATAGGTGAAGCATGAATGCTGTTTGCGTAATTGAGAAAGTTCATTGGCATCGAAATCGCATCCAACTGTAAATTTAATTAGTAGCGTAACTTTTTTCATTGTCCAAAACATCTGTGCACACTTGCTGCAAATAGAATTTCATATTCCATCTTTCCTCCTTCCAGTATAGTAAATGCCATGCTTATTTATTCCCACATAACAACCACCTGAACAGCCGCAGGGAAAGGCATCTGCGCTAAATGATTTTCTATCATTTTTAATAGGCATATCGGTCGCCACATCATATAAATCTCAATGACCTAAGAAAAGTCTCAGAGGTTGGAATTTGGACCCATTTACATAAGAGTACGGGCGGTCTTGAATTTTTGTGAAGAGGGATAGTGCATTTATTGAGCTATAGTAGAGCCGACATATAAATAGTGGATTGGGCAAGTTGAATCAGATTGTTCAAAGCAGTGACCAGGTACAATGGGGGTCATTTACTAAGGGCCCGATTCGCGTTTTCCCGACGCGTTACCCGAATATTTCCGATGATTTTCCCTGAATTGCCCCGGGATTTTGGCGCACGCGATCGGATTGTGGCGCATCGGCGTTGGCATGCACGCGATGGAAATCGGGGGGCATGGCCGAACGAAAACCCGACGGATTCGGAAAAACCACCGCATTTAAAACTAAAAATGTGTAGCGAAAATTACACTTACCTTCACCAGGTATAGGCCGGTGAATTTCAGGGCATTCCAGCGCGCCTTCGGGGAACTTCAGCGCAGTAGCGCCACCTGGTGGATGGCGGAGGAACTACCTTAGTGAATCCCGGCCGGACCTCTGAATTTCCCATGTTAAACTATACCTAGCGTATGTACTATGATAATCCCCACCATCACTGTAGTATGGAAGAACAATATTCATTCATTGGGGCAGATTTACTTACCCGGTCCAGTCGCGATCCCGACGAGGATTCAGGTCTGCCGGGATTCACTAAGGTCGTGCTCCCGATATCCAGCATGTGTCGCTGCTGTGCTGAGGTCCGTATGGACATCCGCTGGACATCCGTATTCCTTTATTATTTGACATTATTTGCTGGTCTTCTGACCATCCATTTGTCTCCTAATTCTGTACTGTATTGTCCTCTTGATTGTATAACCATTCTTCTGGGTTTGCATGTCCTGTTATTTGCCTCTGTGTTTTCACTTTCTTGCAGAAAGGAAACATTGACCAGTTGTCACCTTAAGTAGGATAGGCAAGCAGGTGGGGACAGCTGGGGGTCTAGCTTTAGGACTCACTGTCCTTGTCTGTTCCTTTATTTTCCATCTTGTCCATTACCAAATGGCAGCATTACACAAATGTATGGTTACACAGCCCTATTAGATTATTAGATTCCTATTAATATTAGAATATATTTATACAGGAACTGTGGGAGAAATATTTCATAACTTCAAACTGTGCAATGGGAATGTACAAGAGATGTTGCAATGTAGAAATGAAGCTGAAAACGTGAATGTATAAAGCACAAACGAACGGATGGTATGAAATGTACATTTTTGGTTTCCATTTTTGACTTGTTTCCATTTTAACTCATGTTTGCAGTAAGACATAATATAAAGATTTTCTTTGACTACAGTATATGTTTCATTAAGAAGCAGCGATATAAATCCCTAATGCTTGTATTGTTAGCTCCTTTTTATCACGCGATGGATACATTGTAAACTGTGGTAGACATTAATACCTCCTGTGATAACAATGCTCTGGACTGCAGCACATTTCCTGTTCCTGACGACAGCTTCCATGGATGATATTGCAAGTTATCTGTAATCTAAGGCAGGGGCGTTGCTAGGGTGGTAAAAGATCCGGGGCACGGGCCCCAATGCATGTGTATTGCACTTTCAGTAATGCCCCTCCTGTACATAACCCCCTCACATGTGGTTGTGCCAATAACAAGGTTACTTCTGGTATATACAGCTACAGAGAACAAAGGAGAAATCCCCATCACCACATCTTATGTTCCTCAGGGCGCTGTCCCACGTTGCGTTTGCAAACACAGACGCAGACCAAACCGCGCCCACCGGGGCGGTCCGCGGTCCGATCGCATCGGTGTTTTTCTATGGAAACGCCTACGCGGCTCGTTCCCGATCACAGGCGTTTCCATAGAAACACCGATGCGATCGGACCGCGGACCGCCCCAGTGGGCGTGGTTTGGTCTGCGTCTGCGTTTGCAAACGCAACGTGGGACAGCGCCCTCATTGTCCCTACATCTTGGTTCCCTGGCAGTGTTATCCTGCTGCCGCCCCTAACAATCTCCACAAATACTGTAAGGCTGCGCTCACGCCTTTGTCTTGCATTTAAACAAAACCAGGTGCTCATTACCCATCACTTGTGTATTACTGGAAAATATACGTGATCAAACCGTGGCCCGTCCTAGTGCCATGTGTGAACACGCTCCAAGAAATGTCCCCCACACAGTCCCCCCAGTAAGTAATGTGACCACACAGCCCCCCAGTAATGTCCCCACACAGCCCCCCAGTAAGTAATGTGACCACACAGCCCCCCAGTAATGTGACCACACAGCCCCCCAGTAAGTAATGTGCCTCACACAGCCCCCCAGTAAGTAATGTGCCTCACACACAGCCCCCCACTAAGCAATGTGCCTCACACACAGCCCCCCACTAAGTAATGTGCCTCACACAGCCCCCCACTAAGTAATGTGCCTCACACACAGCCCCCCAGTAAGTAATGTAACCACACAGCCCCCCAGTAATGTCCCCACACAGCCCCCAGTAAGTAATGTGACCACACAGCCCCCCAGTAAGTAATGTGACCACACAGCCCCCCAGTAATGTCCCCACACAGCCCCCCAGTAAGTAATGTGCCCACACAGCCCCCCAGTAAGTAATGTGACCACACAGCCCCCCAGTAAGTAATGTGCCTCACACACAGCCCCCCAGTAAGTAATGTGCCTCACACACAGCCCCCCAGTAAGTAATGTGCCTCACACAGCCCCCCAGTAAGTAATGTGCCTCACACAGCCCCCCAGTAAGTAATGTGCCCACACAGACCCCCAGTAAGTAATGTGCCTCACAAAGACCCCCAGTAAGTAATGTGCCTCACACAGCCCCCCACTAAGTAATGTGCCTCACACAGCCCCCCACTAAGTAATGTGCCTCACACACAGCCCCCCAGTAAGTAATGTAACCACACAGCCCCCCAGTAATGTCCCCACACAGCCCCCAGTAAGTAATGTGACCACACAGCCCCCCAGTAAGTAATGTGACCACACAGCCCCCCAGTAATGTCCCCACACAGCCCCCCAGTAAGTAATGTGCCCACACAGCCCCCCAGTAAGTAATGTGACCACACAGCCCCCCAGTAAGTAATGTGCCTCACACACAGCCCCCCAGTAAGTAATGTGCCTCACACACAGCCCCCCAGTAAGTAATGTGCCTCACACAGCCCCCCAGTAAGTAATGTGCCTCACACAGCCCCCCAGTAAGTAATGTGCCCACACAGACCCCCAGTAAGTAATGTGCCTCACAAAGACCCCCACTAAGTAATGTGCCTCACACAGCCCCCCACTAAGTAATGTGCCTCACACAGCCCCCCACTAAGTAATGTGCCTCACACACAGCCCCCCAGTAAGTAATGTGCCTCACACAGCCTCCCAGTAAGTAATGTGCCTCACACAGCCCCCCAGTAAGTAATGTGCCTCACACAGTCCCCCAGTAAGTAATGTGCCTCACACAGCCCCCCAGTAAGTAATGTGCCTCACACAGTCCCCCAGGAAATAATGTGCCTCACACACAGCCCCCCAGTAAATAATGTGCCTCACACACAGCCCCCCAGTAAATAATGTGCCCCACACACAGCCCCCCAGTAAATAATGTGCCCCACACACAGCCCCCCAGGAAATAATGTGCCTCACACACAGCCCCCCAGTAAGTAATGTGCCTCACACAGCCCCCCAGGAAATAATGTGCCTCACACAGCCCCCCCAGTAAATAATGTGCCTCACACAGCCCCCCAGTAAGTAATGTGCCTCACACAGCCCCCCAGGAAATAATGTGCCTCACACAGCCCCCCCAGTAAATAATGTGCCTCACACAGTCCCCCCAGTAAATAATGTGCCTCACACAGCCCCCCCAGTAAATAATGTGCCTCACACAGTCCCCCCAGTAAATAATGTGCCTCACACAGTCCCCCCAGTAAATAATGTGCCTCACACAGCCCCCCAGTAAATAATGTGCCTCACACAGCCCCCCAGGAAATAATGTGCCTCACACAGCCCCCCCAGTAAATAATGTGCCTCACACACTCCCCCAGTAAATAATGTGCCTCACACAGCCCCCCCAGGAAATAATGTGCCTCACACAGCCCCCCAAGAAATAATGTGCCTCACACACAGCCCCCCAGTAAATAATGTGCCTCACACAGCCCCCCAGTAAGTAATGTGCCTCACACAGCCCCCCAGTAAGTAATGTGCCTCACACAGCCCCCCAGTAAGTAATGTGCCTCACACAGCCCCCCAGTAAGTAATGTGCCTCACACAGCCCCCCAGTAAATAATGTGCCTCACACAGCCCCCCAGTAAATAATGTGCCTCACACAGTCCCCCCAGTAAATAATGTGCCTCACACAGTCCCCCCAGTAAATAATGTGCCTCACACAGCCCCCCAGTAAGTAATGTGCCTCACACAGCCCCCCAGTAAATAATGTGCCTCACACACAGCCCCCCAGGAAATAATGTGCCTCACACAGCCCCCCAGGAAATAATGTGCCTCACACAGCTCCCCAGTAAGTAATGTGCCTCACACAGCCCCCCAGTAAGTAATGTGCCTCACACAGCCCCCCAGTAAATAATGTGCCCCACAATGTTCTCCCCCTTCCCTAGTCCCTATCATGTTTCTCACCTCACAGATGCAGCTCTCTCTCTCTTTCTGTGCGCTGCTTTCCCCTGCAGGTCATGTGATCATCACAGGTCTTTCAGCCTCTGGAACTCCCGGAGGTAAGGTCCTTGCAGGGGAAAGCAGCGCCTGCACTCGTTCTCATCACGATCTGAGGATACAGATCGTGATGAGAACGAGAGGGAAGGAATCTCCCGGGCAGCGGGGCAGATGATCTGCTGACCCGAGGAGATTCGGGGCACTGGCCAAAAGATCCGGGGCACGAGCCCCGGATCTTTTGACCTAGCGACGCCCCTGATCTAAGGAATATTTGTTAGATGGATCCTGCAATATTAAAAAGTGTCAGTGCTACCGATGGTTGATAAATCAATCCCTACGAATGAAGGAGAGCGATAAGATGTGTAATGGTGGATGGGGAGAGTTTTTCTTCCTTCTCTTATATGTACGTCTGCTTGTCAAGCAGAAAATAACAATATGATCCTTTGTCCAGCAAAAGCAGCAAAACTCTGATCTCCACATATACAGAGGAGGATTGTAAAGAAATACCATATGTCAGCACCAACTAAAAGTCTAAAGTTTAGAGCAGAAAAAATTCCACTCATCTGTTATGTATTAGACCCCATTCACATGGCCGTCGTAAGGACGTATATCCACCTGCAGTGCCCATAGACGGCTATGGCGATCCGGTGGCCCACGTGTGGCACCATACACGGGGAAAAGATAGAGCACTATAGGCCGTGCTTCACTGTTACATATGGAGAGGGGAGGAGTCAGCAGCTCTTACCCCTCCTCCCCTCCGGTACGCCGTCTTATGCTCGCAATGCTACGGTCAGGAGAACATACATTAGTGTGAATGCACCCTTAATTTTATTGTAGGATCCTAAAATTGGAAACATGTATGATCAAGTCCAAGCTGGCATGGCGGGGGCCTTGTCAGTAAAATACAATTACATGCAAATGTTGTCTGACATCCATTTATAAATTCTTAAAGATTTCCACCAGTTTCTTTCAGTAGTAGCTCGGGGACCAACCTTTCCTGTGAATGTCTCCATCCTCTGTCCTATAGGCCCTGTCAGTAACCTGCTAGGACTAGGACTATCTTCGCTCTGTGAACTAGAAACACATGCCCACACAGAAGCTGGTCTCCCAGACAAAACAAGGTGATTGGTATCAAGCTAAATGACTACACTCTATGTGTTGGTATCATAGATTTGATTAATTAGATTATTCACTCACCAAATCAAATCAGTATCTATTCTGATTCAATTTGGAATAATCGTTGCTGCTGCCAGGGTTTATGGAAGGGTGAAGGAGCAAGGGAGGATTAAAAAAATGTTAATATTTAATTAAATATGAAAGGAACTTTTTATGAACAAGATATGTGATTTAGAGAACTAAGGGGTGGGTTTTTATAACAAGTTTAAGGAGAACTGGAGCAACATTGGCTTTAATACAGAATCTTTTGAAAAATTCTATGAATCGAATCTGAAATAATTTGCTCATCTCTAAACTTGACCAAGGAGATAGCGCTAAAGCAGAAAAAACACTGGTTGGCTACATGTTTTTACCTAATGTATCTACAGTAAAAAATAATAATTTTGGTTGTATGTATAATATGGGTGAATTCTTTCTCCCAGTACTTCCCCTTCCCACTGGGTGCTAATACTTCCTATGCTGCAGTGAGATTACATCAGGAAGAGGGAGGGGGAAGTGCTGTAGGAGCTTAGTGTGACAGTGAAATATATTGTGAATACGCAGCACTGAGGGTTCTAGTAACACCCCCAGAGAGTTACCACAATCACGGTGCCTGGATCTATAAGTAAGTGTCCCTGGTTTATCAGGAGTGATTTTGATGGTAGATTCCCTTTAAGAGGAGGTTATCATGATGCAACAACCTCTTTAAAGAGCATACTTCAGTGCAGTCATGTTTTGTTTGAATTATAATTTAATTTAAGCATAAAAAATAAGACCTTTTTATTTTGCTTCTATTACTTGATAAATTGTATTACTTATCAAATAATTTGCTTAATCTGTAATATTTCCACTAGTAATTTACCTCATTAAGATGCAACAGTTTTGGCCTCAAGACTAATTAAGTTTTTTTTTTCTATTGTTGCATTTTAAAGGTTATTTTAAAAAGTAATTTTTCCATTTGGGTAACTGTTTGAGGGGTTGTTTTTTGCAGGATGAGTTGTATTTTTGAATAATAATAATTCTTTATTTATATAGCACCTACTAATTACGCAGCGCTGCACAAAGCGTGCCAAATTGGTCCCAATTTAACATGACTTAACTCTTCTAAGTTTTAATAACCTTTTCTTGCAGAAAGATAGGAAAAACAGCAAGAAAGATTTTTGCATTTAAAACTTTAAAGGAAACCTACCACTTGAAGTGGCAGGTTTCTGATGGAAATACCGAGCACCAGCTCAGGGTGAGCTGGTGCCGGAGCTTATTTTAGTTAGTGTTTTAAACCGCGGTATCGCGGTTTAAAACACTTTTTAAACTTTATAGCCGGCGCAGGGAGGTACGCGCTCGGCGCTTACCGTGCGCGCAGCTCTCATTCACTTCCTATGTAGCCGCGCGCACGGTAAGCGCCGAGCGCGTACCTGCCTGCGCCGGCTATAAAGTTTAAAAAGTGTTTTAAACCGCGATACCGCGGTTTAAAACACTAACTAAGATAGGCTCCGGCACCAGCTCACCCTGAGCTGGTGCCCGATATTGCCATCGGAAACCTGCCACTACACCTGGTACGTTTCCTTTAAGCATTTTACTGACTAGCATGGATATCAATTTACCTGGCATATAATAAAATTATGATAAAAAAAAAACCCACTTAAATATGCAATTTCAAAAATGGCTCGAATGATCAAATGAAAAAAAAATTAAAATGTTTTATATATATCAACAGCCAAAAAAAATACTCGAGTGTCTTTGTAAACTTAATAAATAGAGATGTTACCTAGCTTAGATGTCACTGCAATAGAGGAAGGTTATCTGCTCTCAGCCGTGTAGAATAACACAGTAATGATTAGGTACGGTATTAAGCTACCGTGCAAAGTGCTAAATGATGTGCACACTATTAGTATTCAGGGTCATGGCAGGTACAAGTCATAAACTTATTTGGTACTTTGCTTTCCCCTATTAATGATTTGAAGATGGTCCTTAGATTTATAATATTTTCCAATTTTCTACAACCCGCTGATGTCACATGGCAGCCCCTCTATACCTCTAAATATCAACATTTCAACCAACTTCAAGTGTAATGAGAGCAGAAAATTGCCATGCGGCGGCGGTATAATACGCTGGGAGATGAGTTTTTAAAAGCTTTCTCATTACCCGTGACACTAATGGAACATTTAGCCACATTAATGACTGTAGCCGAACAATCTTATCTGGTAAATATCCTTTGAAATGCTCCACTTATTCGTAGCATGTGTTTTCCCATTTCATCACATGTATATTCTGGAATATTCATTACATATACACTCTAACCGTATATGGCAGGATTAGTTCTAATATTGGCCACAATTGATTGCTTCCATTAGTTTTTATAGAGAAAAAGCAGCAATAATTAACTGTACTGGTGTCCATGAATATGGCATATAACTTAACCCCTTCGCCAATAATAAGGGGCAAAATAACAATGTCATTTTAGAAAATGCACAAAAGTTTTAAAAATCCATCAAAAGCAAAAAAATACAAACACAAACTCAATTTGTTGGCAAAGGGGTTTGTACATTAATAGAATGTCAGCTAGAATGTACATTAAACTTAAAATGATTGCTCCTCCCACAAATTTTAATCTGATCTATTCTAGATTTGCATGGCTCCACCCAGTGGCCTTCTACAGATCTAACATCCAGTAAAATTTAAGGAAATCTACTATCAAAATCCATCATGTTAAACTTACTAATAGATCCAGACACCATGACTGTGGGAATCTTCTTATATGTGTTATCCACGGGCTTCTTTCTTCTAAAATCAACTTTTAAAATTATGTCTGGGGGCATTACCAAAGCCCCTCCATGCTCCAGCTTCACAGGCTGTTACATTGTTTCCCCCTCCCCTCTGCTCCCTCAGTACCCCCCCCCCCCTCTTCTTGCTGTAATCTCACAGTTTCAGAACACAATGGGAGGGGGGGTAGTGCTTCTGCACAGTGTAAAAGCCTGTAAAGCTACAGCACGGAGGGGCTCTAGTAATGCATCCCCAGAGCCCTCCTGGCCCATTAGCACAAGTTGATTTTAGAAGAAAGGACATTAATTAACAAATTAGATTAACAAGGTCACAGTGCCTGGATCTATGAGTAAGTGTCCCTGGTTTATCAAGCTAGCTTGATCTTGATGGTAGATTTCCTTTAAAAATATATGTTTTTAATATCATAAATAAATGTATCAGCAATTCATCATATCCAAGTCAGCTAAAACAAAGGATGAACTTTTCTTTTGCTTAAAAATATCTGCAATCAATTCTAAAGCTGAAAGATACATTTTATAGGGTGTTACATATAAGTCCTGTATGCGAGTGCTGCTACCTATAATGTACCTGGAAATGGCAGGATTAGTGTGTGTGCAGCACTACCCATGGTGTCTCACCTGCAGCAAAGTACAGTAAGGGTGAGGGGTTCACATCCTATTCACAGATTCTGGAACGTATGTAAGAAATAGCACATTTACATCCGTATCATTCTTGCTTAGTCCTTATTTGAACAGTTCTAATCGATTTATATTACTTGCTTTACTTAATGTATCTACAAATAATTTTAAAAAATATATTTTCTCAAATTAAAGACATATTTATTCCAGATGATGAATACCTGTTCTGATCCCAGCAAGCATAGTGACGGGTGGGGAAGTGAGGGTGAGTGAGCGCTCCTCACCTGTTCCCTCTCCATTGAAAGATGAGCAGCATGGCTTGAGTGGGATAAAAATACAGAAATTAAGTATTTTTAACTTTTTTTTTCTGAAAAGGTCGGCACTACAGTGCCACCTTTCATTATAGCCCGGCCTGTGATCCGATTTACACTGTTTACACAGATCTCATTTTATGTTTTATATGAAGTGTTATTTTGTTTTATATGAAATGTTGTTTGCCTATAGGTGAATTGAGGTACATTCATGTATTTATATTGTGATGTTCTGTTACCTATCAAATATAACTTATGTCAGAATCTATACCCCTAACATAAATGGCTGGACCATTATACAAGCTCTTATACATTGTGTCCCCCCCTCATCCTCAGACTGTAAGCTCTTGTGTCCCCCCCTCATCCTCATAAACTGTAAGCTCTTGTGTCACCCCCTCATCCTCATGGACTGTAAGCTCTTGTGTCCCCCCCTTCATCCCCAGAGACTGTAAGCTCCTGTGTCACTCCCTCATCCTCATAGACTGTAAGCTCTTGCGTCACCCCCTCATCCTCACAAACTGTAAGCTCTTGTGTCACCCCCTCATAAACTGTAAGCTCTTGTGTCACCCCCCTCATCCTCATAAACTGTAAGCTCTTGTGTCACCCCCTCATCCTCATAGACTGTAAGCTCTTGTGTCACACCTTCATCCTCATAGACTATAAGCTCTTGTGTCACCCCCATCATCCTCATAGACTGTAAGATCTTGTGTCACCCCCTCATCCTCATAGACTGTAAGCTCTTGTGTCACCCCCTCATCCTCATAGACTGTAAGCTCTTGTGTCCCCCCTCATCCTCATAGACTGTAAGCTCTTATATCACCCCCTCATCCTCATAGACTGTAAGCTCTTGTGTCACCCCCTCATCCTCATAGACTGTAAGCTCTTATATCACCCCCTCATCCTCATAGACTGTAAGCTCTTGTGTCCCCCCTCATCCTCATAGACTGTAAGCTCTTGTGTCACCCCTCATCCTCATAGACTGTAAGCTCTTGTGTCACCCCTCATCCTCATAGACTGTAAGCTCTTGTGTCCCCCCTCATCCTCATAGACTGTAAGCTCTTATATCACCCCCTCATCCTCATAGACTGTAAGCTCTTGTGAGCAAGCTCCTCACTCCTATTGTTTCATATGACTGTTTGTACTTGGTAATGTATAATTTTATTTGTTTGTTCCCCAGAATCTGTAAAGCGCTACAGAATAAGTGCTATATAAATAAAGATTATTATTATTAGTATAATGATGAAGTGGTTAATTTCCAACTCTTAGATGATTCAGTGAAGCCTGGATGCTGCATTACCTTCTCCGGCCTCAAAATCCTCCTCTTCCTGCTCTACAGTTTTAATATATTTATGTTTCCTAGAGTATAACCGTTCTTGATATTTGTCAAAACATAAATTCTAAACAGCATATGTACAGCAGGGAAAAAAATAAGACGATTGACGGGAGTTTGCCAAGTAAGCAGCTTGTGCGGCAGAAGGTGACTTTTTAAACTCAAATCGTTTTCACGAAATCTGCGCAGAGAACCTATCAGTGAGGACAGAAAGACTGCGGCCCTGAATAATGACAGGAATGTGTTGTAGGGTTTATTTGGGGTCACATTTTACGAGCTTAATATTCAGATAATAAAAAAGATATTTGGACCTGTGATTCTGTAACATTCATCATCCTTAAAGAGTAACCGTCATCTTTTCAGATGATTTTTGATAATGTGGTGCGGGGGCAGTTGTGAACATTTTTCTAATATACTTCATCAACAAATTCTCCTAAGGCTGTACTCACACAACCGTCGGAGGGGGGGGGGCTATGTCCCCCATAGACGGCAATGGGCGCAGGGACGATACGGTGCAGAACACGTGCGGTACCGTACCTCTCTGTACATGGGGAACAGATAGGACATGTCCACAGGATTGAAGACAGATCTCTCCCTTCTCTCCAGTGTTAACCATTTCTGCTCTCTCCCTGGCTGCAGTATGCTTTGAGCATAATTTTCAAACATCCAGCTGAAAGTACTGTGGTTAATCCTCCTATCTCAGAGCTGTGTAACCAAACACAGGGATAGTAGTTGTGAGCTTATGCAGCCTCCATAGACACACATTGTTACATTCTGGAATACGCTTGATTTGGCTTGATTTTTTTTTTTTTACAAGCAAAGTTAAATTTGTTAATACAGGCAGTCCCCGGGTTACATACAAGATTGGGTCCGAGGTTTGTTCTTAAGTTGAATTTGTATGTAAGTCGAAACTGTATATTTTATCATTGCAGATCCAGACAAAAAAATTTTGTCCCAGTGACAATTGGAGTTTAAACATTTTTTGCTGTAATGGGACCAAGGATTATCAATAAAGCTTCATTACAGACACCTTACAGCTGATCATTGCAGCCTGGGATTATAGTAAAGCATCCAGAGAGCTTCACCACAGGTCAGAGGGGTCTGTCTGTAACTATGCGTGGTCTGTAAGTCGGGTGTCCTTAAGTAGGGGACCGCCTGTAAAGTGTATTCAAAATTGTTCACTACATCGTCCCATAAACAATATAAAAATCATTTCAAATGACGGATACACTTTAAGGCCACGTTCACACAAACGTATGAAAGCGGCCGTATGCTAGCTGTATCGTACCGTTTTCATAGGGTTGTATACGGCCACATTAATTTCAATGGGCAATCCATTTACATGGCCATATTGTTCACAGTACCGTAGACATAAAAAATATAAAGCATGTCCTATTTCCTTCAATAATTCCACTCTGTATGCCCCATGAAAGTCTACGGGAATGTTTAACCCCTTCACGCTGCGTGGCGGATATATCCACCACAGAGCTATGAAGGGTGTATGAAGAGGGCTCACGGGCCTGTGGCTCATTGTGATGTATAGTGTGCAGAAATGCTATATACTGCGATACAGTTGTATTGCAGTATATGGTAGGAACCATCTAGGGTTAATGTACCCTAGATGGTCTAAAAAATAGTGAAAAAAAGGATAAAAAAAGTTTAAAAAATGTAAAAAAAATAATAAAATATTGAAAGTTCAAATCACACCTCTTTCCCTAGAACTTATATAAAACATAATAACAGTAAAAATCACAGACACATTAGGTATCGGCGTGTCCCAAAATGCCCGATCTATCAAAATATAAAAACGGTTATTGACGGCGGTGACCACCGAGACGGGAAATGGCGCCCAAATGTCAGAAACGTGACTTTTACACCTTTTTACATGACATAAAAAATGTAATTAAAAAATTATCAAAATGTTGCACAGTCCTCAAAATGGTAGCAATGAAAACGTAGGCTCATTTCGCAAAAAATGACACCTCACACATCTCCGTGCGCCAAAGTATGAAAAAGTTATTATCGTAAGAAGATGGCAAACATTTTTTTTCTTTTTTCGTTCACATTCGTTTAATTTTTGAATATGTATGATAACGCAATAAAACCTGTAGAAATGTGGTATCATCGCGATCGTACCGAACCAAAGAATAAAGTAGAGGTGTTATTTGGAGCGCTGAGAGAAAGTTGTAAAAACTGAGCCCACAAGAACGTGACGCACACGCATTTTAAAATTTTTATTCCACATTTGGAATTTTTTTACGGCTTCCCAGTACATGGCATGGTATAATAAATAACATCATGGGAAAGTAATATTTGTTATGCACAAAATAAGCCCTCACACAGCTTTGTACACGGAAAAATGAAAGAGTTATGGATTTTTGAAGATGGAGAGCGAGAAATGAGCGAAAATACTCTGCGTCCTTAAGGGGTTAATTAAAATACGGGTTTCATACCTACTGCATACGTTTGCACACCGCATACTGCCATAAATGCATGCAGTATCCAGGGAGACCAGAACAAGAGGGAGGTACATTCTGTCATCCAGCCATCATTTGCCAGTCTACTGTATTTTATTTAACACATATATATGGATTCATACAGCGCAGAAATACAAGACTGGAGAAATCATACGTTGATGTGAAAGAGGTCTAATGGAAATCTACCATCACAATCCATCATGATAAACCAGGGACACTTACTCATAGATCCAGGCACTGGGACTGTGGTAACCTTCTTAGATTTGTTATACATGGTCTCCTTCCTTCTGAAAACAACTTTTAAAATTATGGTAATTGGCCTGTAGATTCGCTGTGAATCTACAGTGCTGAGGAGCCCTGGAAACACCCACCAGAGCCCTCCAGGCTCATTACAATAATTATAAAAGTGAAGGAAGGAGGCCATGGAAGGAGGCCATGGATCTATGAGTAAGTGTCCAAAGTTATTGATGCTTGATTTTGATGGTAGATTTCCTTTAACCTTATGAGTCTGAGCTATTTTTGGAAACATTTAGAAGACATAATAACTAGTACATGCCTTATTTTCCCCAGTTGACCTAGCACTGCAGCTACTTCAGTGCATCTGTTGTGCTGCAGATATCATGTGACCGCTGCAGCCAATCACTGACCTATATTTGACATGTCACTGGAATCAGGAACAGGAAATCTACCATCCAGCATGATATAACAGGGACACTTTCTCATAGATCCAGGCACTGTGACTGTGGTCATTTTCTTATATTTATTATCCATGGCCTCCTTCCTTCTAAAATCAACTTTAAATTTATAATAATGTGCCTGAGGGGATACTGGGGAGATTCCTTCATGCTGAAGATTTACAGGCTGTTACACTGTGCAAGAGCACTTCCCTCCTCCCGCTGTGTTCTCAAACCTCCTCTGTTCCAATGAGATTACAACAGGAACAGTGCTAAGCAGGAGCTGAAGGGAGGTGGGTGAGACAGTGTAGGAGCCTGTGAATCTGCAGCACTGAGGGACTCTCTTACCCTGCAGGCATTACTAGAGCCCTTAGTGCAGTAGATTTACAGTCTTTTATAATGAGCAAAGCCGGTTTTCCTTCCCCCCTGCTGCTCCTAGATTACACAAGAAAAGGGGAGAGACATGTCCTGCTCATTGCAACAGTGTGTGAATCTGCAGCAGTGAGGGGCTCTTTTAATCTGGTAATACCTTCAGGCTAATTAGCATACTTTTAAAAGCTGATTTTAGAAGGAAGGATGTCATGGATAACAAATATAAGAAGATTACCACAGTCACCGTGTCTGGATCTATGAGTAATGTCCCTGGTTTATCCATACCTGATTAAGATTGCCATTTATATCAAGTATGGATAAACCAGGGGCAAAGATTTGACAGATGGGGTCTTTTGTAGCAAATTTATAGAAACTTGAACTCAATTGCAAACCACTTTTGATACATATAAGCTTTTGTTACAAATTCAAAGTGCTGGGCATAATGGGGCAGATTTACTTACCCGGTCTTGTCGCGATCCCGCGCTGAGTTGTCCGCAATTCACAAAGATCTGCCAGGGGTTTGCCGCAATTCACATAGATCGTGCGCCCAAGTTCCTGCACCCGTCGCTTCTGCGTCGAGTTCCCCTGGAGTTCACCTGCTTCTTCCTGGTGCATGTGACTGCTTGATCTTGCGCCTCAATTCCGTTTTTAAATTCCGTTGTTTGTCGGAGTCCGTCGGGTTGTCCCACGGCCACGCCCCCAATTTATGTCGCATGCAAGCCGGCGCCAATGTGCCACAATCTGATCGCGTGTGCCAAAAAAACGGGGCAATTCGGCGCAAAACGAAAATAATCGCGAAATCCGACGAAAGTGCGGCATTCGGACCCTTAGTAAATGTGCCCCAATGTCCGCAGACACAGGAGACAGAGTCATCCTTACCTGTTAGAGAAATGTTTCGTACACCAAAGAAATCAGCAGGATAAAACTTATATACATTTTCACACATCAAATAAAAAACTTCATTTTTTTCAAAGTGGTTACTTATCCTTCCATGTGCTTTATAGCTCAGCTCTTGGTTACAGAAAAAAAAAAGTAATTACAGATGATAGAAGAAAATTCAATGAAATGAAAAACTTGAAAAAGGAATAAATATTTGAAGTTAAGCGGAATGATCAGCCATCAAAGGGTGATTTTAGTTAAAGTTGGATGAGAATGAATAAATATATCATTAAGTACCTTGTAGAAATTGTTGGGTGGAAATTTTCAAGTGATGAAAAATTCTGAAATATCATATAAAAAGTAATGAAATGCCGGATGAAGCACTTGGAGCGTATGCATTAATGTAGCGCGATATATAGAGGCACTAGAGCTGGGGATTGGGGCTGATGATATGCATCAATGTACATACCATCATTTTGGTACAAATAAAAGAAAAATACTGATAGGATAAGTGAAACCTCAGTATTACTATATATTTAATCTGAAAAATGAAGTCTTCTTAGGTGCCGCAATGTTAGAAAACAAAACAATACATAAAAAAATGCTACCACCCCCAGTCAGAGTAAGCTCCATGTTTCAGTAGGCCCCTCAGAGCCTATGTGGGCCCCTTTGCATTGAGCTCACGTGGCGGAATTAAAAATTCAAAAACTAAAACAGCACCCATACCATCGTCATGCCTGAAGTTAAAGGGAAGATAGTAGGAATAGCAGTGATTTGAATGCAGAGGACATGCCAATAGCATAATAATTGAAATGTGAATATCTCAGAAAATGGACACAAATAATAAAGTTATGTTGGATATCATAGTGTATTCTTGTATAACCTCTGATTATAACACCTGGTGCAGGAGGAAGCCGCATTTTAAAGGGTTTTTTTAATTAACAAAATTCCCTAAAGCTATACATGAGACAACTTCTACAGTTAGAGTCACGAGGAAAGAGTTCCGAGGAGACTTTAAAGCAACAGAAAATAATGACATAAAGGATATTGGAGGTCATTTACTAAAGGCCCGAAACGCGGTTTTCCGGCAGGTTACCCAAATTTTTCCGTTTTGCAACGATTTTCCCTGAATTGCCCCGAGGTTTTGGCGCATGCGACGGAAATCGGGGGCGAGGCCGTACGAAAACCCGACGGATTCGGAAAAACCGCCGCATTTAAAAAAAAAGGGTCGCTTGACACGCGCTTACCTGCACCCAGCCGAGCTTGGTGAACTTCAGTGCACTCTGACGGAATTCAGCGCAGCTGCGACACCTAGGGGACATCGGAGGAACTACCTTAGTAAAACGCCGGAAGACCCGAATCCTCCACAGAGAACGCGCTGATGGTTCGCGAATGGACCGGGTAAGTAAATCTGCCCCATTGTTTTTTTTATGTGAAAACTTTCAGGACATTTTTTATTCAGTCAAAGTTGGCAACTGTATTCATTTGCAATGCACTGTAATGTTATAAATCAAAGGTCATCTTGAATGACTGATCAGTAGTTCCTTCGGCTGTCAGTCACCACAGACAACTTTACACCTTCCTGTCTTCTCCATTTATCCATGTTACTCAGCTGTCCTATTTTCCTTGCTTTGAACTCACCCTAGAGTTTTCTTTTGTCTGCAAACACATTCAACACAGACATATAGAGCTGAGCGCTGAGGAAAACCTGGCAGCTCCTCGCCACTCAGAAATCAATCCCTGATTCAATTTACACCCATTGTCTTTCTAGAGCGCTAAGGCATCACCTTATGGACATTTATTATTTAGGGCACATCAGGATCATTAGAGAAATATTACTGTGACTGTATCACAGTCACTGTATCATAGCATAAATCATACAATAGATAATATATTTACAAAAAAATACCATTTTTAGATTAAGATTAATATAATTCCTGGCAATAGGAGACTTATTGTGGTCACAATGATGACACTTGAGCCCCATGTTTGTTACAAGTGAGATACACATGTTTGGGCATGAGGTCTTAGGTAGGTTATTCTTAGCCCATAGTGCAGTGATGGCGAACCTTTTGGTGACAGAGTGGCCAAAGTACAACCAAAACCCACTTGTATGTCGCAAAACATGACCATTTAAACAGTAACTTATTGATTCCTGCTGTATCACAGGTTTCAATCGTATTGGTGTCCTGAGTTCACCAATACAATAGAAAGTTGATGGAGAACTTGGATTCAGGGTCCCTGAAGAGGAACAATCAGGGTTCCCATAGCAGGTGCTATCTCTATCCACACATTCTCATTCCTCCTGTAACCCAGGCAGACAAGGATGTTACTGGGCTGTATTGGACCACAGGAGGAAGCCCTGAGTACAGTCTGGCAAACTCTGTGTTGGGTTGAAGGCACCCAGGCCACAGAAAGGGCTCCGAGTGCCACCTCTGGCACCCGTGCCATAGGTTCGCCACCACTGCCATAATGGCTGTAATACAATAATATATGTACATAGCCTTTCAACAGCTCTTTTCAGGAACAAAATGTATCACTATCCACAGTTGATCAGTGTCTGATTGATGAGGGTCCCACTGCAGGAACCCTTATTAATCATTAGACTAGAATACTCAGTTCCCTTATACCCTGCATGTTATCTGCACCATTTATCCAGATTCTGTTATCCAGAACATTATTGAGACTTTCATTATGTGCTGAATCCACAATGCAAAAGTGAATAAAAGGAAACCTGTCAAGAGAATGTGATCCAATAAAACATTACTAGTAGTTTGTTAAGCATCTTAACACCTTTCAGATCATGTTTCTTTCATTATCTAGAAAATGACAACTTTGTAGTGAGCTCTAAATTGGTTGTATACAGTCAGGAAGGCAGAGAGCTCAATGCGGAAGTCAAGCTCTCCCTGCCCAAAAGCGTCCTCTTGACTGCACATGGGTTCAAACACAACAGAGGATGACGAGAGCTTGACTTCAGTGGTTAAAGTACAACTGTAAAGCATAAAACCTTTTGCTGTAAGCTAACTCTGAACTAATCAAAAATAAGCAATTCTCTATTTTACTCTTATTAGCTATGTGTAGGTGTTTAGCTGCTAGCAAAGGCTTTACCTTGCCCGCCCCCCCCCCTTCCCCCTTGCTGCTCTCCATTTGCCAAGCCTTCTGGTAACTACGGGAAACCGTATAGAACAAGAGGAGGTTTGTTGGGAGTAGTGGTACTAGAGTAGTGCAAGAAAAGGGGACCTTGAGTGATGTCACATGCATGTGACTCATCACATGCTTCAGGTCAGCCAATTACAAACAAGCTGTCCTAATTTATATGAATAGTGTCAATCTGCTTGACAACATAATGCTGATGGCTTATTAGTTCAGTTTCTGCTGACAGGTTCCCTTTAAAACTTAGCTGTATTGAATATATATTATTTATGGTAGATTAGGTTTATAACAATTGTTAATACAAGAATCAAAGTCTTCTCCTTTAACAAGACATTAAGCAGATAAGAAGGAGGCATAAATCATGCTGAACAAGTTAATTGAAAGCAAAAGATCTGCAAATAATTGTAGAAAAAAAAAGTTTTGCTCTGGGAATTGGCAGGAGACAATTTGCTAAAGTAAGGTGTTGGAGAGTATCCAGGAGAAGTTGCTTTGTGTTTGAAAGCTGCATTATCACCGCAGAATATTAATCATAGATGGATGTATAATGAGGACTCTGCTAACATGGCCACCTAGGCCGCAAAGAGGGAGCTTCTACAATAACAAACTTTTATCCACAAGGATAAAACAGATCAAACTAGATATGAAGGTTTATATTGCCAAGCAGTTTGGCCAGTCAGGACTTTAAGGAGTCTTTAAAGGGAAGGGGTTTAGCCCTGACTGTACCATCCCTTTTACTAACAGTGATAGGGAGAGGCGGTACAGCTTAGCAAACAAGAAGACGCTGTAACTGGAAGACCACTTCTTCTGGGTGTAACGCTAGACGTGTAGTTCTATGTTTTTGTATATATATAATATACATTTAAAGGATTTATCCAGTATTATTAGAAAAATGTTTCAAAGCACACAATCTAAGTAAAAAAAAAAAAGTAATAAAAGTAATCCAGCACTTAGTGGTCCTTCTGGTCTTTGCTACCAGTGTACATATGGTCGGTGGCCTCAGAACTGTCCATTATCGATAAATTCTCTGGGTCAAAATATGTCAGATTTAAAAGTCCATACTTTTTTTTAATGAAGGTTCACTTGTGGGTATGATAATAATTATGTATAATGCATTATGGGGCACCAGGGCTCCTATCTCTCACAGTCTGCCTGTATATACCTTAACTAACTACCCAAACTTTTGGATTTGTTTTTTTTTTTCCTTTTTGAGCTGAGCATCACCAGCTCTCCAGGTAGTGCCTCTCCTACTGCTTCTGGCCTGCAGATTATATCAGGCTCTAACGAGGCCTGGGAACCACATCTGTGGACTATACAGAAACCCAGGACCGAAGCCCGGATGGAATAGGAGTCCCACTACCAGCCTACCCCAACTCCATAATAAGCAGGCCCAGTACGGACATTACAAAGGTGTCCATGTTATCTAGGCCAACATAGACCAAACAGACTATTCCTGCTTACCATATGTCTGCCTGTAGGGCACTTTCTCACACTATATAAAGCATGATAGAAAGCCTTATTTGATTAAGTGAGATGGTGATCCTCCATTGAGGATTTATTAAGCAAGAATTTTTAAATTTGATAAAAAATAAAAAATCTTTTTTGTCACATTTAGTCAGTTTTGTAGACAGTGTTTCAGATAGTTTTACGACTTGAACAAAGAGGGAAATGGCTTAAAGGAAACCTACCACTGCTGATGGTAGGTATTAGATGTAAACACCGGGCACCAGCTCAGGGTGAGCTGGTGCCGGAGCTTACCTTAGCTAGTGTTTTAAACCGCTATATCGCGGTTTAAACACATTTTGATTTACAGCCCCGAGGTAGCTTCGGCGCTGCGCGCAGCCGTCCGCGCGCTTCCATGGGAAGTGCCGGAGGCGTCACGCGCGGACGGCCGCGCGCAGCGCCGAAGCTACCTCAGGGCTGTAAATCAAAATGTGTTTAAACCGCAATGTAGCGGTTTAAAACACTAGCTAAGGTAAGCTCCGGCACCAGCTCACCCTGAGCTGGTGCCCGGTGTTTACATCTCATACCTACCATCAGAAGTGGTAGGTTTCCTTTAAAATAAAAAAGGGTTTACTCTTCAGCGGTACACACTGTACTCTGTGCAAACTTTTTTTTGGTGAACCTTTAACATAGCGCGTGCAACACATTTCTGTCAGACTCTGCATGATAATTGTGATGCACTGTCCGATTGTGCACCAAAACGCTCTATTCAGCGCAGAATTTCGTGTTGCGTCGAGAATAGTGCAGCTGCGCCACAAATACATGTGCAAGCAGTTTGCACATAAAAAAAGGTGCAAAGTCTGACAGAAAACAGGCACAAGGGCTTTAATAAATCTTTTCCAAAAGATGTATTCATGAGTCACAATCATACATTAAAGAGAATCTATCACAGCTATTTTAGCTTTTTAAACATATTTATTTAACATCCTCGCAGCTTTTTTATACCAAACATAGGCATACTTTGCTTCAATCTCAGTTTGGTATCCCTAAAAAAATCCATTGTAAAAAAATATGCTAATTAATGGAAAGTACTTTGGGAAGTATTACAAAGCCCCTTTGGGCTCCGGCTCCTGCACTTTTGTACGCACTTCAGATATGAGCTGGGCCATGAGGGGTGACTCCTGGAGCTTCTCTGGGGTTTCTTCCGGGTGTATGCAGGAACATTGAAGCAAATAAGCTGCCGAACAACAAGGACTTTGACAATGAGGAAAGAAAGAAGGTTCTTAAGAGGAGGTGGACATTGCTGAAAGTACAACTGATTTTAATAATAATTATTTATTTATATAGCGCCTTCAGATTGCGCAGTGCTACACAGAACCTACCATATCGGTCCCTGTCTGCATGGTGCTCACAATCTAATAATGCTACCAATATGTTTTGAGATATAACTTTGAGATGGGAAAAAATGTATGCCTGGCTTAGATAAGAGCAGTAGGTGGTTAGGCGTAGCATTAACCGTATGCCCGCTTTGACCTGTAGTAAAAGCAAGCATAGGGTTAATGTGGAGTTTGGCTAGTAAAGGAGGAAGAGGAGGAGTACAGCTAGCCACTAACCTTTTAATTGCAGGTCATGTCGGATCCATTTCCCGCCCGCCCTTTGGTTATGGTGAAGGAGATTGTCACGCAGCCGCGGGATAAGTCCTTGGAGGGGAAGCTAATGGGGAGTAATTAGGAATTTGGAAGAGTCAAAATGTATGTTATGGAGTATCAGCGGTTATATTTGTCAACGTCCCGGACTGGCACGGTGCGGCGGGAGGAATGCACGTACTTGGTTTTATAGTTACCCTCTGAGGCCTTGTCATTACGGACTGTTTTGCACTTTGTATTTAAATTTGTTATTTAATTTTGTTATTTTTTCTTATGCAAATGTTTAACCTGTTATTTATGTGAATAAAATTGGGCTTCTTTGGTCTTACTGTTTCCAACGTCACGCAGTGTCTTGTGGCAATTTTTGGGGAGGTAAGGTTAGAGTACTTGGGGAGCATAGAGCGGGAAGGTCTTTTATCCAGCTGGTCATGTATAAAAAGAACTACAAGTACTACAAGCACAAAAGAATTGTGATAGATTCCCTTTAAGAGAACAAAATAAAACTATAAAATTTGATAAGGCTCAATTCACATTTTGTTTTTCCCTTTCATTGCATGTATATAGAGCGTGAATTCCTGGCCATATTCTATCCTGTGTATAGTGATCAGATGGAGGCCAAATGAATAATTTTTTGGCATGTGCCTGTGGATACTTTAACAAGTGTATCAGGAACTATCCTGGCATACACACTAAACATGTATATTTGTGAGCCTATATAACAAAATATATTTGTGAGCCTAGCCTTATCCTTATCACTGAGCATTGGATACTCAATAATCTGGTGCAATACAGGCAGTCTGCTGGTTACATACATGATAGGTTCTTTAGGTTCATACTTAAGTTGAATTTGTATGTAGGTCAAAACTGGTATATTTTATTATTGTAGCTCCAGAAAAAAACTATTTTTGTTGCAGTACAAAAGTTCAAAGTTTTTTTTGCGGTCATGGGAACAAAGATTAACAATAAAGCTTCATTACAGACACCTTACAGCTGATCATTGCAGCCTGGGACTATAGTAAAGCATCCAGAGATCTCCACCAAAGGTCACAGTGGTCAGAGAAGTCCATCTGTAACTAGGGGTCATCTGTAAGTCAGGGGTCCTTAAGTCGGGACCATCTATCTTACATTTTAACAGTATTAGTAAATCTCCCTCAATACATTTTAAGAAGACTCTATTTGGCATAATGTGACACTGTCTTTCTACTAGGTAATGTGTTTTAAGAGCATGCAGCAAATAAGACTATGTCAAAGACCGGATCGTCACAGATATATCTGACAGGTTGACCCTGAGTGTGATATATATGCATAAGACAGGAGCTGATAATGTAATGTTCACTCATATATTTTGGCATGTGTCAGTGCAGGGATGTAGTGCTGGACTTTGCCTGCTCTGTAGAAAGAAATCAATATCCACGGCACAAGGTTGTCACCAAAGTCAACACTGTCAGACTTTATAAGACCAAATGATTTACAATACCAGCAATGACAATAGAGGGCTGTATGCTATAAACAATAAAGGCCATTGTTTTTTTGTTAGTTTTGTGTTTTTTGGAGCATATTAAAGGGAACTTGTCACCAGGGACCTAATTTTCGCAAAAGCGATGACAGCTGCATTGCAAGTATGCCTTTGTGCTTTCTCTATGCATTTGCATTACAATATAATATTGTGTGTTATAACTTACCTTGCTCCCTGACAGAATCCTCTGTGTAGTCCCAGGGGTTGGGCTTAAGTTTGGATGCAATTTAAAAAACAACATGGGACTTGTCTGTGCTGCAGACTCCTCAGCTCTCAGCTCCCACCTTTCTGCTCCTGTACAGTTCCTCCATCCCCCACTAATGTCATCTCACCAGGCTATGAGCTCTGTGAAAGAGCAGGAGGGAGGAGCTGTACAGGGGCAAAAAGGTGGGGGCCAAGAACTAAGGAGTCTGCAGCACAGACAAGTCACGTGTTGTTTTTTTAAATGCATCCAAACCAAAGCCCAACCCCCGGGACTACACAGAGGATTCTGTCATGGTGCAAGGTAAGTCATAACACACGATTATATTGTAATGCAAATGCTTAGAGAAAGCAGAAAGACATATTTGCAATGCAGCTGTAATGGGCTTTTGTGACCTGTATTCAGTGAAAATGAGGTCCCTGGTGACAGATTCCCTTTAATATTAATTTGGACAATCTAATTTTCAGCTTATGAAAGAGAAGAGTATTTTGGCTCTTAATCTCCAAAGCAGTACCAACCAAATCAGTTATGGCAAAACTATAGTTTTTTACTCCTATAAAATACATAAAATATAACAACACATTGAGGAATGTACATTTACAATTTATCTTATCTGTTATTTAACTTACCTCAAGCTTAAACTTATGAATATCTTGTACTAAATATAGAACATCTATCAAACTCTAGCATACATCCTTTCAAAAAATCTTTTAAAGGGTTTCGGAATATCCCAACCCAGTGTTCCCGGTTCAAGAATCCGACCTCTGTTTCCCAATGTCTTATACCATTAAATACTACTTCCTGTGAATTTTCCATGTTCAAAATTCAATGTATTCTAAAAATTGATGATCTGCTTTCCCATTTAAAAAAAAACTCCTTTTCTGTCAGAGTACTTCTAAAAATCTGCAATCAATGTTTATCTAGTGATGTAACATATGCATAATATACCTGTATATAGTAAAAAGGTGAATGCCTATTCCATAGTGCCTTTCTAATTGAAAACAAGATGAGCTGTGCAACCCTAGTGATCCAAGTGCTCGCCGATTATTAATATTCTAGACTTTCCAAAATTCCCTATATTAACATTAAACCTTTGCATTGACACATAAACTCCCTATGGTCCTTAAAGGAAATCTACCACCAAAATCAAGAATCAGGGCCATATGTTGATGGTAGATTTCCATTAATATTTTCCAGAACTCATTTACTCACATGCAAATAGGAATTGCTTTGAAATCCTCGTCCCGTAACTGTCTTCTTACTTTTGAAAGGACTATTTTCATTGGTGATAAGCCAGGGGTGAGAGTATTCCTAGGAGGGTTGGGAAAACCATAAGTTGTGTCTTCCCAATATAAAAGAAACAGTATTAAAAAATTATACCGGGTGAATTATCTTCAGAGGCCTGAGTGATTGACACTTTCAGCATCTCTGGGATGGGTTGGGTGGAACGGATGCCGTTTGAAGTGGATGGCCAAACCAAGCAGCTTCCTGGTGCTGCAGTGAAACTCAATTTATATCAATGGTCATAAGGGCACATTGTCCAGCCAGTCCAAAGCTCTCCATCTGAATTAAATGGTGGCAAATGGGTAAAATAATTCTGTAGATGATGGTGTTGATTTGATTTTGGGGGTTCCTAATACTTAACGGGATATTTTCGTCTGGTCATTCACATTCTGTTTTATTAATCTGCAATATATAAACATTTCTTAGATTAGATGTTATTAAAAAAATGTGTAAAGATAATTTCTCATAAATGTAGTGATATGGTCCCTTAGAAACAAGACTGACTTCTTGGATACGGCCACCTCAGCTGCAGTGATTGCCCAAAGAAATAAGAAACAAAAAGTTTTTGTATATGAAATGTCTGTGATTTACTGCAGGTCCCACGTCCGTACTGTGGTAATGAACGCTGAATCCAGGACTCATGCTTCAGCTAAAATTGTCTGCTTTGAAAATATCCAAGGCAACAAGTAAATATATATTTCCGAAAACCCTATTAGAATCTCAGACAGTTGCAAGGTAAAGTGCTTATAAATCAGGGGCAGGGAAATGCCCTCAATTTTAATAGGGTTTTAACAGGCTGATATTCCTGCTTTCAGATTGTGTGAAGTCCAAATTCTAACGACTATTCCCCAGATAATGATAGGACATAACAAAGAACTTCTGCTTCTTAGAAACCCAAACCCTCCTCTGTGCCAAATTTTCCTATGTATAACTTTCTGACATAAAGAATTACTGAGCTGTGTCCCATAGCAGTTTTCGGTTCTGTATACTTGTGCTTAATGTCCCTGTGTTCCTGTCACCGGTTCCTCGCAGAACATTGCTTATGACAGGTTTAGTAATGACAATTTGGAAACCAATTTACAATTATTAAAATAAAATCATGCCTCTGTTTTTATACATCTCCGGGACTTTTCAAAAAGTTCTTACATTGTTTTACCCAAACATGTAAAATCAATGCAATTAGAAGACTTCTAATAAAAGTATATTTACTTTGGTTGGATTATAGAAGAAATTGAAGCATTTGCCCCCAGACATTCATTATCTCACATCTAACTGGTGGTCTAAATGATAAGATCTCAAGGCCGTACCCATGGACCATCGACAGACATTTTTATGAAAAATCATCTAGAATACAACAGGAACTGGATTTTCACATGTTACTGCACGTCACTGTATGCTGTATACAATGATTGGGGCACAGTAATTGCACATCGGCACTGGATTGTCCCACTATTTAGGTTATTGCAGTGTTGTATTTAATGCACAATGTTGTTATAAGACTGTTTTCTCTATGTTATATTTTAAGCAGAGCAAGGAGTCTTATTCCTTAAAAAGTTCCATCTAATCATAAAGACAATTGCCTTCTCCAATATCACTGGAGTATTTGGTGATTTGCAACAGTATTAACAAATTTGCATTCACATTGTCGCTACCATAAATCGTCAATGACTTTGGTGTCACACCTGCCTATTATCCTAAACCACCAGGTATAATGGATTGTCAAATACTTGAAACCAATAGGAATACCAACATTGGGGCAAATTTACTTACCCGGTCCTGTCGCGATCCCCGATCCGGACGGTCCGACGAAGATGAAGTCCGGCGTGATTCAAGTAGCTCGTGCGCCTGATTTCCTGCATGTTTCGCTTAACCGCTAAAGTCTGCCTGAGTTCACCTTCTTCTTCCCGGTGTATGTGAGTGCATGTCTTGTGACACAATTTTAATTTTAAATCCCGCGCGTAGTCCAAACCCGTCGCGTTTGCGTCGCATGAAAGTCGGCACAATTGAGCCAAAATCCGATCACCTGCACCAAAAAACACTGTCACATGGGGCACAAAAAGTAAATCATTGGGAAATCCGACGAAAATGCGGTCTGCGGACCCTTAGTAAATGAGACCCATTAAGTTCTCCATCACTCTGAGCCCCCAGATATAACCTATATTATTAATGTGAATTATCAGGTATTCTAGGAGGAAGGGACAATATATATATAGCAGTATATATATAATGAGCAGTTAAGTCTGGTTAAGGAATATGCAAATTAGTTTTCCAGGATGGAAAGGGAAAACTATGACTCTAGAACTACATTAAAACAGTCAAGTCCCTGTAGATAAATATCTATAGGAAAACCTTGTGACATGATTTGGGATCATAACAAATCCAGTGAGTCCCTTCCAGAAGGAAAAGATGCCAGAGCTGTTACAAAGTTATTGCTAAATGGTAAATGCGTGAATGTCATCGGTAAATGTGTCCTAATAAGAAGTTCCTTAAGGAACGATTTTCCTCAGGACTTCTTTTATTATAACTCTAAGGGGCAGATTTATCAAGCTGTCTGAAAGTCAGAATATTCTTAGTTGCCCATGGCAACCAATCACAGCTCAGCTTTCATTTTACCAGTGCTCATGAATATTTTAAAGGGGAGCTGTGATTTGTTGCCATGGGCAACTAAGAATATTCTGATTTTCACACAGCTTGATAAATCTGCCCCTATATGTCGAGATTGCAACATATATAACACAGTTTTATAGAAGTTTTGATAATTCCCCTGGGGTGCTCAGACTATTCCAGCCGAGCGTCTCAGGGATCCTTGTATTTGATTAAATACATACCGTGTCCTCGTAATTGATAAACTCCCCCCTCCCCCATAGCACTAGAACTACGAGGGGAGTGCTTAAATTAAGATATGAGGCTTCCTGAGGCGCTCAAGTGTCATAGCCTTAGTGCCCCAGGGTAATTTGCATAACTTTTATAACTCTATATTTCCGCAATCACGGCATATATACTTATAATAAAGGAAGTAACTCCTTATTAGGACATATGTCCTTTAAGAGAATGCCTTTGCATGCCACTTTTGCATTAGTACAGAGCCTTCCTTAACCATGCATACTGCAGTGAGAATTTTGGGTGAGAAACATAAGATTTTCAGGATGTAAAAAGGAGAATTATAACTTTGGTGCTACATTAAAATAGGAAGCTCTTAGTGAATGAAAGGCATCATCCTTGAACTTTACTATTGTGCTGCAGATTTCTTTCTATACATGGACTTGTAGATTCCTTTTTAACAAGCTGCGTTAACTTTCCGATTTCTATTGTGGATACAGGAGCACTGTCACATTTAGTGTTAAAAAAGGGTAAGATAACAAGGCATACAATGCAGCCAACCCCATTCAGTTGGGGGATAAGTTCAAGAGATGGCAATTTACGCTGCAGAATATAATCTATAATCAATAATCTCTAAAACATATGGTATGATGTGTGTGCACCTCCAAAGCTACTTCCTGCTACAACTCAAAGAAGGATCATGCTCAAGTAGGTTGAAAGAGATATGGCACACAGTGACAGGCTCTATGTAGCGCTGCAGAATATGTTGACGCTATATAAATAAAGGAATTATTATGAGGGAGCATAGAGATAAGTGGCCTGTATTCAGGAGAAGAAAAAAAGAGACGACCAGGGGACACAGACTTTACGTTAAAAGTCTTGGTTTTGGCACATGTCCACCATATCCTGTAGATGCAATGGGAGATTCTTTAAGACTGCACTTGTATCTAAAAAGAGGCTCCTCCGACAGTTCGGACTGGTAGACCTTTTTTTTTGCTATTTTCTATGCAAGAAAACCGGAGGGCCCCTGTCTGCCCTCCTACTGGCCCGTGCCCTGACAAGCCCAAAGTGGCATGTGGTTCA
Source organism: Engystomops pustulosus (assembly GCF_040894005.1). Classification (NCBI taxonomy): domain Eukaryota; kingdom Metazoa; phylum Chordata; class Amphibia; order Anura; family Leptodactylidae; genus Engystomops; species Engystomops pustulosus. Next base: position 253,975,601 of record NC_092411.1, read on the forward strand.
GAGAAGAAAACTGGCGGAGAAGGCATAGGGTATCTCTGAACCGCATGACACTTTCGGCTCCGATATCTCCTGTAACCACTCAGATTGTGGGGGGAAAAGGAGAAAAGGAGATTTACAGTGTGTGTGTGTGTGTGTGTGTGTGTGTGGGGGGGGGGGGGGGGGGTGGTTATTATTTTTGATGAATTTTAGATTTTTGCAACAGAAAGATCCACTGTAAGCTGATATATTGGGGGTCATTTACTAAGGGCCCGATTTGCGTTTTCCCGACGTGTTACCTGAATATTTCCGATTTGCGCCGATTGTACCTGAATTGCCCCGGGATTTTGGCACACGCGATCGGATTGTGGCGCATCGGCGCTGGCATGCACGCGACGGAAATCGGGGGGCATGGCCGAACGAAAACCCGACGTATTCGGAAAAACTGCCGCATTTAAAAAACGAAATTGTGTCGCTTGGGACGCGCTTACCTTCACCTGGTCCAGCTCGGTGTATTCCGGTGCGTTCAGTTGATTTTCAGCGCAGCAGCGCCACCTGCTGGACGGCGGATGAACTACCTTCATAAATCCCGTCCGAACCCGAATCCTGTTCAGAGAACGCGCCGCTGGATCGCGAATGGGCCGGGTAAGTAAATCTATCCCATTGTGTGTTATAGTTATGAGGATGTGTATAAAACCATCAAACATTTATACCCAGTAACAGAATGTACACTTATGGCTAATAATAATGATTGGCTTTAGGTAATAATATATACATCTAGTCACTGACAAGGTACATGTACATTGTGCTCTGATTTAGAGCTTATACTTGGCATTTGTAACTTTGTAACTGTCTCTGTTGTGCACCTTGTACTTTCTCAAAATCTCTAGTTGACCATTGAAATCCCCCTGTGGTTCTTCTGACTTCTCCACATGAAACTCATTTCCCGACTCTGGAACTTCTGCAACATTGATGCCCTTAGCTGACTTTTTAAACCCCTCAATCTACCGGAAAAGTAATTGCAGATTTTGTGCAGCTCAGTAGATAGAGTCCTACTGTGGTCTCCGGATTTAGAATCCATGTTCTCTTAACAAAAAGGATCAAATACCTGAAATGTTCTCGCTTTTTTGACATTATGTTTTCCACAACTTAATCAGACGATTAAAGGCTCCCGATAAATAAAGTTACATTTACATGTGAGATTTTAGGTTGATTTCACAATATTTATCACTTTTGACATTTACAGGTATTCTGTAAGTTGCTTCCGTTATGCGTTGTCCATGATCACTAATTAGAAAAAGAGAACATTTTTGTAGCTACCTAGCAAATAAAGTGCAGCATCAGCAAATGTTCTCGAAGTGATGAGACCCAAAGGTGTTAGGGGCTGCTTTGCTGAGCTTGCACCTCTCTTATAGGATAAACTCCAAACCAGAGATGTTTTCTACAAAAGACAAGCAGACAACAGAATAAAGGAAATGTTCAAAAATTCTAAAACTAAGGCTGCATTCACACAAATGTATGGGGGACGTATATGGGCAATGGGCGAACGGCGACGTACGGGAGAGGTACAGTGCAGCACACGTGCGGCACTGTACCGTTCCGTAGCCCATAGAAACATAGGACATGTTCTATCTTCTGGTGGAATATGGCGCCATGCGCTGTGTATTCCTATGGAGAGGGGCGGGGGTGAGAAGCGCTCAGTACGGCGGGCACACGTGTATGTGAATTTAGACTAATACTTTGTTTTATGTGGTGCCTAGAATGACTTGGAGCTCGTCATCCTGAAATATGTCAGAGTGTACAGAATTTCTAGCATATGATATAACATTCAGGTAAGGCATCTGAGGAAGCAATTTTAGGTGTGAGGTCTCCTCTACCACCCATCTACTGGTTTGGCAATGCTGTAACCGCTCCATTCAATATTATGCAAAGGCTGTTGCTGTGCACAACACTCAGCTATCTCAGGCACTATCATAGACATTGAATGGGATTGCCAGAGATGGCAATGGGTGGGTCTGAGGAGAGGCACTGACTGGGGGAGTGCAGAGGATGCGACATGCATTTCTTTGACTGCAACACCTTAAACATTAATCTTGTAGTGTGCTGGAAGTCGGGGAACTCAAAAATTGTCGCCAGTGGACCCATGTTTTGGAGAATCGTGTGCGGTCCTTGGGGGACTGGGCATTAAGTTCTTCCAAGGAGAATCAGATTTCCATTTCCTTGGGATGATTGATTTGGCTGCTTGCAAGCGATGCCTGGTCAGTGATTTTTTATAAACTGAGAAGGGTATGTCAAACATGTATTTTTACATTCAGTTATGTCAACGATGAAGTAAATAGGGAAGCAGCACCAAATGTGTCACATATACTTTATTCAGCAGAGTGGCATTACGGACGGACAGCAGACCACAACAGGCAAAGGGCCATTTCACGCCAAACAGGCGATTTCTCGAGCCAACAATGACATGCCTCCAGGGGATGTCCAAATATACACGCCTCCTGTGACGCATTCACCGGAAACAGCACATTGACACGCCTCCGGGAGCCATGCACAGATACACATGCCCGTGATGTGATTGTTTCCAAAGGAACACAAAACAACAACAAGACTGTAAACCAGAGGATCAGTCTCGCTACCAATGTAGACTGTAAACCAGAGGATCAGTCTCACTACTAAGTAGAAGAGCCGGCTAAATTTGCTCAAAGCCTACAATATACAGGGAAAATTACTAACCTCCATAGGTAAGCAGTAGTAACGAGTATTAGATCCATAATGTACATCCAATTTTAAAAAACATATATATGCATGATAAACAATCTTATACACTTCTAAAAGAGGGGGAGATAACATATATATATACTGTATATATATACTTATCACCCCCACTCGGTACTCGGGTCATGGACCACCTGCACCCGGCATAATTGCAAAGTACTAGGTCACAAAATAATACACACCCTCACTCTAAGCACAATGATAATTCCCAAAAAAAGGTCACTACTGTCAATCTGTACTCAGAAACATACTCAAATAATTCCGGTCATTTAAACCTAATCTACCCATAGCATACAATTAGAGATGAGCGAGCACTAAAATGCTCGGGTACTCGTTATTCGAGACGAACTTTTCCCGATGCTCGAGTGCTCGTCTCGAATAACGAGCCCCATTGAAGTTAATGGGAGACTCGAGCATTTTTCAAGGGGACCAAGGATCTGCACAGGGAAGCTTGGCCAAGCACCTGGGAACCTCAGAAAAGGATGGAAACACCACGGAAATGGACAGGAAACAGCAGGGGCAGCATGCATGGATGTCTCTGAGGCTGCTTAATCGCACCATTATGCCAAAAGTATGGGCAACAGCATGGCAATGACAGAGTTACCGAATGAGGCTAGATAGCATCTAAAACATCCAATAATTGACCCTGACACTATAGGGGACTATGCAGAGGCAGCGGCAGCAGCGGCAGGCTAGAGAGTGTCTTGGCAACATACCCCAAATGGACTCAGGCTTAAAACCAATGGGTGGCAGAGAGGAACCAAAGGAGGTGAGCAAGAAGCGCTCAAATAATATCGGTAAATGATAAAAGTTTGCCAGTATATTTTGTGGATTACACAGCAGGGTGGCGACAAAGTTAACAAGTTTGATGTGGAAGCCATGAAAACAACCCAAAATTCTGCCTGACACAGCTCGTTTGATAAGGGGACCATGTATGGAGGCAGTGAACTAGTAGTAGATTAAAGGTGCTGCAGTTAAAACTATGTTAGTTGGATCTTGGGATGGAGCTGGCGCTCCGCTGCCAGGCGAGCTTTCGCCAATCCAAGCCCCTGTCTCTAGGCTACTCCCCAAACAGCACTTATAAGAACCTTTTGTATAAGATCAAGTGTAGTAGCGTTCTTATAAGTTTAGGATATGGCGGGTGAGGGGAATGTAAACAGATGCGCAAGAAGCGCTGAAATAATATTGGTAAATGATAAAAGTTTGCCAGTATATTTTGTGGATTACACAGCAGGGTGGCGACAAAGTTAACATGGAAGCCATGAAAACAATCCAAAATTCTGCCTGACACAGCTCGTTTGATAAGGGAACCATGTATGGAGGCAGCTATATGGACTACTTTTGGCGTCAGCTATGGCGATGACGTGTGGAGGTAGCAATGGAGACAACGTGTGAAGGCAGCTAAAAAGACGACGTGTGGAGGCTGCTATGGAGACAATTTAATTTGGATAGTGCCTGTATGTGGCAGTCCAAAAAAGTTTTCAAACCAGAGGAGCAGGTAGCTGGTCCTCCAGAAAAATTACATAGATTGAGTGCCTGTATGTGGCAGTCCAAAAAAGTTTTCAAACCAGAGGAGCAGGTAGCTGGTCCTCCAAAAAGATTAAATAAATTGAGTGCCTGTATGTGGCAGTCCAAAAAAGTTTTCAAACCAGAGGAGCAGGTAGCTGGTCCTCCAGAAAAATTACATAAATTGAGTGCCTGTATGTGGCACTCCCAAAAATTGTTTAAAACAGAGGACCGGGTAGGTGGCCCTCCAGAAAAATTAAATACATAGAGTACTATAGCCAGAGCCAGTTGGCCCTGGCAAAAAAATAGCCAGTTTCCTCTGCTTTAGTGTACAAAGAGGAGGAGAAGGAGGACAATGAGGAGGAGGAGTGCATACATTATTCAGGTTCAGCTTCTTTCACCTGGTGGAGAATGGAAATGCGGAGAAATCCAGGCTTTATTCATCTTGATAAGCGTCAGCCTGTCAGCGCTGTCAGTCGACAGGCGTGTACGCTTATCGGTGATGATGCCACCAGCTGCACTGAAAACCCGCTCGGACAAGACGCTAGCGGCAGGGCAGGCAAGAACCTCCAAGGCGTACAGCGCCAGTTCGTGCCACATGTCCAGCTTTGAAACCCAGTAGTTGTAGAGAGCTGTGTGATCATTTAGGACGATGGTATGGTCAGCTACGTACTCCCTCACCATCTTTCTGTAAAGATCAGCCCTACTCTGCCGAGACTGGAGACAGGTGACAGTGTCTTGCTGGGGTGACATAAAACTGGCAAAGGCCTTGTAAAGCGTACCCCTGCCAGTGCTGGACAAGCTGCCTGGTCGCCTACTCTCCCTCGCTACTTGTCCCGCAGAAGTACGCCCTCTGCCGCTAGCGCTGTCAGAAGGGAAATACTGTTTCAGCTTGTGCACCAGGGCCTGCAGGTATTCATGCATTCTCACACTCCTTTCCTCTCCAGGGATGAGAGTGGAAAGATTTTGCTTGTACCGTGGGTCCAGGAGAGTGAATACCCAGTAATCGGTGCTGGAATAAATTCTTTGAACGCGAGGGTCACGGGATAGGCAGCTTAGCATGAAATCTGCCATATGCGCCAGAGTCCCAACGCGCAAGAATTCACTCCCCTCACTGGCCTGACTGTCCATTTCCTCCTCCTCCAACTCCTCCAACTCCTCTTCTTCTGCCCATACACGCTGAACAGTGAAGGACTCAACAATGGTCCCCTCTTCTGTCTCGCCAACATTCTCCTCCTCTTCCTCCTCCTCATCCTCCTCCACCTCCTCCGATATGCGCTGAGAAACAGACCTAAGCGTGCTTTGGCTATCAACAAGGGAATCTTCTTCCCCCGTCTCTTGTGACGAGCGCAAAGCTTCCGACTTCATGCTGACCAGAGAGTTTTTCAACAGGCCAAGCAGCGGGATGGTGAGGCTGATGATGGCGGCATCGCCACTGACCATCTGTGTTGACTCCTCAAAGTTACTCAGCACCTGACAGATATCAGACATCCACGTCCACTCCTCATTGTAGACTTGAGGAAGCTGACTGACCTGACTACCAGTTCTGGTGGAAGTTGACATCTGGCAGTCTACAATCGCTCTGCGCTGCTGGTAAACTCTGGATAACATGGTTAATGTTGAATTTCACCTCGTGGGCACGTCGCACAACAGTCAGTGAGCGGGCAGTTGGAGGCGGCGCTGCGCTGCCCTAAGAGTGGCAGCATCTGTGCTGGACTTCCTGAAATGCGCACAGATGCGGCGCTCCATCGTGAGCAAATCAGACAGATTGGGGTATGTCTTGAGGAAACGCTGAACTATGAGATTTAACACATGGGCCAGACATGGCACATGTGTCAGTCTGCCGAGTTGCAGAGCTGCCACCAGGTTACGGCCGTTGTCACACACAACCATGCCTGGCTTCAGGTTCAGCGGTGCCAGCCACAGATCAGTCTGCGCCGTGATGCCCTGTAATAACTCTTGGGCGGTGTGCCTTTTATCGCCTAGGCTCAGCAGTTTGAGCACCGCCTGCTGTCGCTTAGCGATGGCACTGCTGCTGTGCCTAGAGCTACCGACTGATGGCGCCATGCCCACGGATGGTAATTCAGAGGAGGAGGTGGAGGAGGGGTGGGAGGAAGAGGAGGCATAGTAGGCCTTTGAGACCTGGACCGAGGTAGGCCCCGCAATCCTCGGCGTCGGCAGTATATGACCAGCCCCAGGGTCAGACTCGGTCCCAGCCTCCACCAAGTTAACCCAATGTGCCGTCAGCGATATATAGTGGCCCTGCCCGGCAGCACTCGTCCACGTGTCCGTGGTCAGGTGGACCTTGTCAGAAACGGCGTTGGTCAGGGCACGGAGGATGTTCTCTGACACCTGCTTGTGCAGGGCTGGGACGGCACATCGGGAAAAGTAGTGGTGGCTGGGGATCGAATACCGAGGGGCGGCCGCCACCATGAGGTTTCGAAAGGCCTCAGTCTCTACCAGCCTATAGGGCAGCATCTCCAGGCTAAGCAACTTGGAGATGTGGACGTTGAGGGCTTGGGCGTGTGGGTGGGTTGCGCTATACCTCCTTTTGCGCTCCAGCGTCTGGGGTATGGAGAGCTGAACGCTGGTGGATGCTGTGGAGGATCGTGGAGGCGAAGATGGGGTTTTCGCACGGGAGGTGTTTGGGCCGGGGTCCTGGGCAGGGGGCTGACTAGCAGATGACACAGGGGAGGGAGCAGTGGTGTGCCCGGCCGGAGGTGAACGGGCTTGGTGCCACTGAGTGGGGTGTTTAGCATTCAGATGCCTGCGCATACTGGTGGTAGTTAAGCTAGTAGTGGTGGAACCCCTGCTGAGCCTGGTTTGGCAAAGGTTGCACACCACAGTCCGTCGGTCATCCGGGGTTTCTTTAAAGAACCTCCAGACTTCTGAAAATCTAGCCCTCGCCACGGGAGCTTGACTACGGGTAACATTTGGCGCTGATGCACCAGCTCTGGCCCTGCCTCTCCATCTGGCCCCACCACTGCCTCTTCCAACCTGTTCTGCTATAGGACTCGCCTCCGTCTCAGAAGCACTGTGTTCACCCGTCCTATCAACCCAGCTTGGGTCTGTCACCTCATCATCCTCCGATCCCTCAGTCTGCACCCCCCTCGGACTTCCTGCCCTGACAACAACTTCACCACTGTCTGACAACTGTGTCTCCTCATCGTCCGACACCTCTTCTTCTTCTTCCACTACGTGAATAATGTCATCATCACCCACAGACTGCGACTGGTGGAAAACCTGGGCATCGGAAAATAGCTCAGCAGCAGCAGGACAAGTGGTTTATGACTGTGGGAAGGGTCCAGAAAACAGTTCCTCAGAGTATGCCGGTTCAAATGCCAAATTTTGGTGGGAGGGGGCAGACTGGGGGGAAGGAGGCTGAGGTGGAGGAGCTGGAGGATTGCCGATTTCGGTGACATGGGTGGACTGCGTGGAAGACTGACTGGTGGACAAATGGCTAGAAGCATTGTCCGCAATCCACGACATCACCTGTTCGCACTGTTCTGGCCTCAACATTGCTCTACCACGAGTCCCAGTAACTTCAGACATGAACCTAGGGAGTGTAGCTCTGCGGCGTTCCCCTGCTCCCCCATCAGCACGTGGTGTCTCACCCCGCCCAGGACCACGGCCTCTGACCCCTGCAGTAGTTGGACGCCCACGTCCACGCCCTCGTCCTCTACCCCTAGCCCTCGGGTTAAACATTTTCCAAATTAAAGTGTAAACTTGAAAAAAAAAAAATTTGGGGTTTATTTTTTTTTAGTTTTTTATTTTTTTTAACAAAACGATGCTATCCTATTGCTATGGCTAGTTTCTAACCTACACTGACAGCACACAACTGGATTTTGTGCTTTGCAAGATGAGTTTGAGCTATAAAATGAAATAAAGGTAAAAAAAAAAATAAATCAGCAGACTCTGCCTAATTCTAATCAAACCCCTAATAAATTGTCCCACTTCGGTGTTTGAGGTGGATATGCGTGTCACTAAGAGCTAAACACAACGGTCGCAGGTCTCCCAGCAAGTTCCTCACAGTATGGTACTAGCTGCACTACTAGTGCCAGCAAGCCCAGCCACAAGCAAACAAAAAAAGGAAAATATAACGCTATTGTAGGCCTAAGTAAGCCGTTGGGATTCTCCTATAGCTATTTTGTAGCCTACAATGAGAGCACACTGCTTTGCAAGAGGAGTTTGAGTTTAAAATGAAATAAAGATAAAAAAAAAATATTAAATCAGCAGACTCTGCCTAATTCTAATCAAATCCCTAATAAATTGTCCCACTTTGGTGTTTGAGGTGGATATGTGTGTCACTAAGAGCTAAACACAACGGTAGCAAGTCCCCCTGCAAATTCCTCACAATATGGTACTAGCTGCACTACTAGTGCCAGCAAGCCCAGCCACAAGCAAACAAAAAAAAAAAAGTATAACGTTATTGTAGCCCTAAGAAGGGCTGTTGGGTTCTTGTAGAATCACTCCTGCCTAACAGTAAGCTAATAGAACACCCTAACGCTTTCCCTGACCAGCAGCAGCTCTCTCCCTAGCGGCATCCAGACACAGAATGATCTGAGCAGCGCAGGCAGGGGCTAGTCTATTCCAGGGTCACCTGATCTGGCCAGCCAACCACTGCTATCGACGTGTAAGGGTACCACGTCATGCTGGGTGGAGTGCAGAGTCTCTTGGCTGGTGATTGGCTCTGTTTCTGGCCGCCAAAAAGCAAAACGGCGGGAGCTGCCATTTTCTCGAGCGGGCGAAGTATTCGTCCGAGCAACGAGCAGTTTCGAGTACGCTAATGCTCGAACGAGCATCAAGCTCCGACGAGTATGTTCGCTCATCTCTACATACAATCTAATAATATGTTTTGCCTCCTGACGTAATAATTCATTTTCCCTATCTCCTCCCAAGGGGTTATTCTCTACCTTTTCTATGTTGTTCTCTGATGTGCTCTATGACCTGGGGACAGCCATTACCTGTGTCTATAGATCTACAGTGTTTCCTAAATCATAAAAATAAATTTCGGATCGTCTTGCCAATGTAAAAATTGCTTACATGGACACCACAGGATATAAACCAGGAACGTGGTCCTACACATAATAAAGGAATTCCCTTTCCATGTATTTCCTCGCAAATTGATTAATTTTGCCTGACTTTTAAACTTGCAGAAATTGCATGAACCACATCTAAAGTTCCCTTTTGGGATACCTTTCTCTAGCCAAGTCCCATGGGGTGTAGTAAACAACTGCTGACTAACTGGCTTCTGATGGTCTTACTCCATCTAAAAGAGAGACTGGTCTCTGCATGATGACTCCTACTAGATGGGGATACTCCTTTAAGATATCCCAATTTTTATGAATGGCGGCTCGGATAGCATTCTCATGTGGATTAAATCCAGGCCAGAATGCAAATCTATCCGTGACTCCCATTCTATTAATGTTTCTATTTCCCACACCTGACCCTCCATGGTCCTTGTTAGGATAACCCAACGGGACATTCTCCACCTTTTTTAGCGCTGTTTCGTTGACCTGTACAGGTAACCACGTTCAATCAGTCTCGATTTTAAATCGAGTGCTTGTGCTCTGAAGCCCTTTTCAGTGTTGTTAAGTCTTATTATGCATAAAAATGACTATATGGTAAACTATCACGGGGATGGAAACTGTCGTATCGCAATAGTGAATTGGTCGCCATAGGTTTCCTGAATGTGGTGGTGTTGAGGATACCTTGCTCTACACTGATCTTCACATCAAGGAACTCTAATTCAGTAAAATTCATTAACTGATTCATTAACAAATTCATTAACCCCTTAACGCTGAAGCCACTTTTCACCTTCCTGACACGGCCCATTTTTTCAAATCTGCCCTGTGTCACTATAAGTGGTTATAACTTCGGAACACTTTAACATATCCAAGTGATTTTAAAATTGTTTTCTCGTGACACTTTGTACTTCAGGTTATTTGAAAAATTTTGGTGGTATGTTTTGCATTTATTTATGAGAAAATCAGATATTTGGTCAAAATGTTCTACTTTTTCCATACATAGTCATAACCGCAAAAAAACGTAATAACTAACATTCACTAAATGTCTAATTTATGTGGACATGGTTTTTTATGCATACTCTTATTTTTGTAGGATGTTATGGGCCTTTGAACGTTAGGTGCGATTTTTCACATTTTCATAAAAAACGCAAAATCCTGCTATTGAGGGACCTGCTCAGGTTTCAAATCACTTTGAGAGACCTAAATAAAAGTAAACCCCATAAATTACCCTATTATAGAAACTACACCCCTCAACGTACGTGAAACAACTTTTATGAAGTTTGTTAACCCTTTAATTGTTTTACAGGGGTTAAAACAAAATTGGATGCAATTTTGAAAGTAACATTTTTTTGGCTAAATTAATATGTTTTTCAAAAAATGTACAAATTCTCAGTGGATAAAATACCAAAACGCTCCACAAAATTTGATACCCAATCTCTTCCGTGTATAATAATACCCCATATGTGGCGGTAACCAGGGCATCGAAGGAAGCATCGCCATTCAGAGCAGATTATGCATTGTCACTTTTTATTGGCTATACAATCTTTATTTTTTTGGCAATTTGGACATATAAGGGCTTATTTTCTGCGACATGAGATGCACTTTACAAATACTTCATTTTAGTGGGTCATTAGCTTATTGATGAGATTTTATTAACTCTTGAATGTATGGGTGAAAAGAAAATTGTCAATTTTGGTTTACTTTCTTTTCGTATTTTTTGGGGGTCGTACACCGTACACTAAAAATATTATATTATCTTCATTCTATGGGTCACTATGATTACGGTGATACCTCATTTATATAGTTTTTCATTTATTTTTACAATTTTACTGGATAAAAACTAATATAGAGGAAATCTCATTTGTTTTTGCATTGCCATCTTTTCGGAGACGTAACTTTAATATTTTTTGGTTGACAGAGCTAGTTTAGGGCTTATTTTTTACGTGTGTCAGGGGTTAACACCCGCGATCGGAGAAATCTCCGATCGCGGGTGTTAGAGGCAGGTATAGGCTATAATATATAGCTGACACCTCCGTTCAGGAGCCGGTGCCAGAAGCATGACGTAATAGTACTGCATTTTGCGGGAACGCACCTCCCGCGATGCAGTACTATTACGTCAAATGTCGAGAAGGGGTTAACATTCAGTTATAGTAAAATCCGGGGAGGATTTAATCCAAAACCCTTGCGGTTGCTTGGGGCCCCATATTTTGTGACTCACATTACTAGTGGACACGGTACAAAAAATCTACTTCCTTTTTCTCCTGTGGTGATGAGTGGACCTGAACCAGAAGCTCTGGTCTAGGTTCAGGTCCGCCTCAACACACTGCTAGTAACTTTAGTTTAAATGCTGCTGGCAAAGTGGACATAATGAATAATACATGTCACCATTTTAAGGAGGACTGGTACTCCCCAACAACATCATGGGAAGCACTGATCCTCCCCACAATGTCAGTGTGCAGCGTGGAATAGACTTAAACGCCGCCAACAACTTTGCCTGAGGCATTTGGACAGTTGACAGCCCCGGTGCCAGCACTAGTTTGTTATCCAAATCCGGACCTGAACAGAATTTCAAGTTCAGGTTTGGACAAAATCGTCAAAAAAAAAAAAATTCTAAGGGTCCGCTCATTACTAGTGAGGAAACCTCACTGCTAATATGTAGTGAGGAAACCAGCAATTAATCCCCATCCCAGTGATATCCCTGTACATTCCATACTAGAATTTTGTTGGCCATATAACTAAGTCTGTGGCTAATCACAAAGTCAACTATTATAATAGGTATCTATTATACTGTAACAAACTGTTACGTAAAAAAAATGCATGTAAAATATTAATATTGTTCTTATTAACCGATCAGGCAGCTGCTTAGCATACTACAGAGATCAATGGGGGTCATTTACTAAGGGCCCGATTCGCGTTTTCCCGACGTGTTACCCGAATATTTCTGATCTGATTTCCCTGTATTGCCCCTGGATTTTGGCGCACGCGATCTGATTGTGGCGCATCGGCGCTGGCATGCACGCGACGGAAATGGGGGGCGTGGCCAAACGAAAACCTGAAGGATTCGGAAAAACTGACGCATTTAAAAAAAAAAGGGTCGCGGAGCTTGCACTTACCTTCACTAGGAATAGGCCGGTGAACTTGAATGTGTTCTCTTCAGTGCAGCAGCGCCACCTGGTGGACGTCGGAGGAACTGCCTTAATGAATCCCGTCCGGACCCGAATCCAGCGCAGAGAACGCGCTGCTGGATCGCGAATGGACCGAGTAAGTAAATCTGCCCCAATGTATCAAGAATACAGAGAACAATGCGTAGAGACTACAGAAAATGAATGCATAGAGACTGCAGGGAACAATCCTTAGAGACTGCAGAGAACAATGCACAGAGACTACAAAAAACTAATCTGTAGAGACTGCAGAGAACAATGCATAGAGACTGCAGAGAACAATGCACAGAGACGGATACACCTTGTGGTTAATTGGTATTGATCACACAGACCGGGCAAACTATCTTACTGTGAACAACTTAGCAAATTGTGAATGATTCTTTTGGCAGAGTTAATATTAAATTACCCCTTTAGCTACTATGACGGGTAATGGATTTCTCATTCTGGAAGAAATATTGACTATTACTATTCAGGACTTGGAGTTATTTGAAGCATAAAAGCTCTTCTCCGGAATCCATCTCTTCATGACAATGTTCACTTGTAAGTTACAGATTAGCAACAGAGAAACTTTTACTGTCATAAAGGTTTTCTGTACAGAAACTACAGTCTCATGGTAATCAATGTTCCAAAGCTATACAAGGATGTCTAATAATATAGCACATCCATATTCCATAACCCCTGAATTTATTATATTATATACAGAGGGGGAGGTTTATTAATCCTTTTGCGCCAGAATGCTTGAATCATTCCCGCGCTTTTAGACCATTTTTTAAACATTTTTCCGACTAATACAGGAAAATGGCCCTGGCTTATGAAAAGTGAGTGTGACCTTACCTTAAAATATCAGAGTGCTAAAAGAATTAAGATGATGCACCACATTTTGGCACAAACATTAGACTAACTAATAGAAGGGGCAAAGTAGGACTTGGCAGTCTTATACTGGCCAGATTTATCAACACAGTGGCCAACATTTATTAAAGCCCCTGCACCATTTTTTTTTTTACTTTGCATGTCCTTTTCAGTGCAAAATGCTTGTACATGAATTTATAAAGCATCTGTCAGTACCTGTCCAGCAAACCGCGCAACCACAGCCAGGCTTGGCGCTAGCTGTCAGACTAGGCAAGTGGTGGCGAACTCACCCTGCGACGTCCCTGCGGGCTAAGGCCCTGCCTAAAGCGGATAAACCGCCCTGATAAGGGCAAACCCACTATCAGGAACCTAACTGACGGTCCCTGAGTGACCCTACAACATGACAGGGGAAACAGACAGGTAACGGGAATACAGGTATAGTGTTCACACTGGCGCCGAGAAACCAACACAGGACTGAACAGGTAACCGGAGACCAGGAATAGACCAGTGTTCACACTGGTGCACAGAATACAAACACAGGACGAAGACAGTGAAAGCGGGAGAACACTAGGAGGTAAACGATACTGAGGGACAAACAACAGATACAGGAAGACAGGCAGGTTATACTCAGGTCAGGTCAAGATCAACCGGGTTATACAGGTCAGGTCCAGATACAGGCAGACAAGCAGAGACAAACAAACCAGGTAAAAACCAAGATGGCTGCAAAGGTACAGAATCGGATACAAAACACAGAATCAAAAATAAGATAGCAAGAGCACTAAATACACAGGTAAGACTTGAAGAATAACCAGCAAGGTATGAAGGGAATAGGCAGGTATATGAGACCAATCCCAGACACGTCTCCAGCAGCACACTGGGGAAACTGTCCATCAGGCTAGTAACCCTTGCTGGGCAGGACTAAAATGCAAGGAGCAGGGTGTGGCTCACTTAATCCAAACACAAGAAGTAAGCCACAGTTCACACACAAAAAAACACCATCTATTCTGTCAACTACAGATGTAGCGAAGTTTAGGCACGGACGTTACAGTGTCCACAAAAAATGTGTGTCGCGGCTGAACTTTACCCGACGCAACACAAAACCCTGCACTGAGATGGACGTTCCAGTGCACAGTAGGTCCGTGCACCACATTTATCATGCAGTGTCTGACAGTATTGTGTAACACACTGAGGCAGATTTACTTACCCGGTCCATTCGCGATCCAGCGGCGCATTCTCTGCGCTGGATTCGGGTCTGGCCGGGATTTATTAAGGTAGTTCTGTGCTCTGCGCTGAAGAGCATCGGAACGCACTGGAATACACTGAGTGCAATTTTCGCGACAGATTTTTTTTTAAATGCGGCGGTTTTTCCGAATCCGTCGGGTTTTCATTCGGCCACGCCCCGCCGATGCACCACAATCCGATCGCGTGTGCCAAAATCCCGGGCAATACAGGGAAAATCGGTGCAAATCGGAAATATTCGGGTAACACGTCGGGAAAACGCGAATCGGGCCCTTAGTAAATGACCCCCTATATGTTAAAGGTGCCGTCTGTTGGAGAAGTGCAGGGAGCACCAGATTCATGAAAAACAGGCTCCACAATTCATGAATCTGGCGCCCCCTGCACAGACAAACTGCACATAGTACAGACTGCACTGTTTTAGATAAATGTGGACCAATGGTACTTTATAAATACCTGTGCCAGGTCTTCTCCACTGTCATCCCTTAAAATACATTATGACATAGTTCACCAAGCCATCATGGGTGAAGGTAAGCGTGAGTCGAGCGACACTTTTTTTTTTAAATGCGGCGGTTTTTACGAATCCGTCGGGTGGCGCCGTCGTGGCGCCCCCCCCCCCCCCGATTTCCGTCGAGTGCATGCCGATGCGCCACAATCCGATCGTGTGCGCCGAAATCCCAGGGCAATACAGGGAAAATCGCTCCAAATGGAAATATTCGGTTAAACCATCGCAAAAATGGTCGCGAATCGGGCCCTTAGTAAATGACCCCCATTATGTTTTATAGTGCAGGTGCATGCCAAAGAACTTACCCTGCTGCTCCACCAATGGTGCTGACATTTTAAAGATGAAGATACAATGAATCCTTATAGCCATTTCACTAGTAACCAAAAGCATCTCTCCCCTCCTTGGTCAAAGTGGTCATGACTTGGTATCGCTGTTTTGTCCTAATTTCTCTCTTGAAGAAATATAGTGCCAAAGGTCTGTCCCTGACAAAACTAGTATCATATTAGATTGAAAGTTTATCCTGAGGAAGAGCCATCAAGTTTAAAGGGAACCCGTCACCACTATTTTCCCAAATACAGGTAGTGGCAGGTTCCTATAGAGCTCTAGTAACTATCTGACCTCCTGCATTTAGCTAAAAATTGTTCCCCTCAGATCCCCATAAAATCAGAGTTATAATCTTGCCTGGTATCTATGCAGCTTTGGAGCGAGTCCACGGGGGCGTGGCCTAATGTCATGTGACCAGGGTGACATCATCAAAGGTCCTTGAGCTACTTAATATGAAAACTATACACCATGTACATATCTGACCACATAAGACAATCACAGCAGCCGCCATGGACTTCTACTCCTCTCCATGTAGGCTGCTGTGATTTCATGTGATAAAATATGCTGTGATTTCATGACATATATGCTTAGTGTACAGTTCCTAATGCTACAAAAGCTATAGGACCTGCGATGATGTCACCCTGGTCACATGACATTATAGCAGCATACAGAGATAGGGATGGGGAGGAGCTGCTGGATTCAGCCTGAGGAGGCCACGCCCACCTGGACTCCATGTAGCCATGCTTAGTTACCAGATAAAACTATAAAGTTGAATATATGGGAATCTCAGGGGAATAATTTTTAGCTACAAGCAGGGTGTCAAATAGTTATTAGAGCTCTATAGGAACCTGTCACTACCTGTATTTGTGAAAATAGTGGTGACGGGTTCCCTTTAAATACTTGGAATCAAAGCTCAATCCTTTCTATCATCCAATAATGACCTTTTTAATTTGATCTAAAAAATGAGAATAACTTTGGTGACGCACACTCCTTTATTTGTGTTGTCTTCTCATATGGGAGCCTAGGAAGGCATGTTCAGCTGGTGGATCACAAAACGGTGAGTGTCCAACTCTCCTTCCTAAACCGCTTACTCCTATGCTCCAGCTCCCTTTTTGTGGGGTGAAGTACTGCGTTCACTATAACGGAATAGACAGAATAGAAGAACCGTCTGCTTCCAGCATTGACCATAGTATCAGCTGATCCTATCATGGACTGGAAATAATATTTGCATAATAAGTAAAAGCCCATCCAGCCATAAAGCGGTCAAACTGCCAATCCAAAATTTGTTTGATCTAGCAGTTAATTTAATTTAATCTACATCTTATATGATGAGTGGATTTTTATTGACGAAGCATGTGCTTAACCTGTTACTTTATCTACCAGAATCCAGTATATATGCAATAATCCTGCATGAAAATCAATGCAGTCATAAAAAGCAAAAATAGGACAAGGTACGAAATGAAAAACAAAATATATTATTCCCTATAATAAAAGAATTGATCTTTTCAAGTCTGTTATTCTCCCAAAGGAGACAGGGAGAAAGGATAATACTGTCTCAAAATAATAGGCAAACTAGTTCAAATCAGCCTTAAAGCAATTTACGGTCTGACATTCATTTGAATCTGTGTTATGGTGGATGGATCTGTATTTCTATTTTACAAAAACACAGACACTCATCAGTAATCATTCCAGGATCTTAACCTCAGGGCTGTAGTGTTGCTCGTCTAAAAGAACTTTTATTAGAAAATTGCAAGTTTGTTTGTTGTTTGACGCTCGAGAACAAATCCTCGTGACATATTAAAAAGTACATAATGAGAGTAAAGATAATTGCATGACAAAGGTCTGGGATTTGTTGCTCTACTACAAAAATGTTCAAAATATTGGGGAAAATTTACTAAAACTTTTTAGGGGGTCATTAACTATGGGTCTTGGGTAAAGAGTGAGTTTTGATCCCACTTTATGGTTTTATTCTACATAAATTTTTTAAGAAGTATATGTGCCAAGGAAATACACATAACCCTCCAAACAGACATATGGAAGTGGTGTTCATGGAGTTAGGGTGCATTCTGTAATAAGTGTTCTGCCCCCAGACCCATTGATAGTAAACAAGATGTGACAGGAAGCCCCAAAAGTGGCTTTCGATTCAACCCACGGCTCTTTGGATAGAAGAGGAAAGGTTACCAGGAAGTTTAACTCTGACATCCAGATCAAACAAAACAGCAAGGGAGTGATGTTGTGACGGGTTCTCCTCCGACCCAACCCTCCTCCGACGGGTTGCAGGCGCACCCGTGCTTCTATATGTGTCCCCGGGCACCCGTCACGGTGCTTACCTCTCCTTATTCCAACACTGGCTCCGGCAGTCCAATGCACGCAACCCTGCCTTCCAGGGCACGCACGGCAGCTTCCAGAGATTTAAAGGGCCAGTGCGCCGATAATTGCCACTGACCGGCTACCAATTCTGATAAATTCTCGGCCCCTTCCTGTCTTCCCTGCCGGATCTTTGTGCCTGAGAAAGCTTGTCCTCTGCATTTATAGTAATTTCCTGTTGTGACCTCGATTCTGTTCCTGACTACGATCACGTGCTACCTGTCCTGACCTTCCTCTACGTCCCTGACTCTGATTCCTTGCTGCTTGTCTCGACCTCCTACCTGTCCCCGACCACGAGTTTGCCATACGATTCTGTACTTCGCCTTCGTATGCTATGGTGAAAACTGGGTGCCATCTAGACTCTAGTCCCAGGTGTCGGCTTGTGTCATCGTCCGCGGTGGTCCAGAGGATCCACTACCACTGATCCGGACAGATGTGAGTGGATGGAGAGCCTGTCAGTAACAGCGGGCTAACTGTTGATGAACCGGAGCAGAGCTATAGGAGAATGTCAGGTGTGATGCAAATCAAACAAGGTATTAAGAAAACATAAACTACTGTTCACACCAAAGTGAAACTTGATGACCACATCAGCGCATCATCAACTGTATTCTTTGGAGAGAGGATTGTGCAGGAACAGAACTGATGTCACATACTGTGTATGTGTATATATATAAATATATATATATATATATATATATATATATATATACACACACACACTGTCTGTACATATATAAATATATATATATATATGTGTGTGTGTGTAAAATCATATCATGTATCTTTTCTTAACCCTCTCCTGCCTCCTAAACTGCTTAGTTCACTGCTCAGATCTGTGCTCAGCGACGGCAGGCTATGTTATATACGTTTATGGAGGGAGAAAAGAGAGAAAGAAGTGGAAGAACTGAGTAGGAGAGAAATAAACACATGCTGCATTAAAGAACAGTACATTTTATCAGATATTGATCACATTTACAGGAATATTTTAGCGGGCTTAAGAAGTGCTGAGCATGTGTAAATCTTCCACCACACTCCTATGCTTCTCACTGATAACAGATCTCAGCAGATGAGATATATTACAGTTTTATATAATAAGCTGAACTATTCATGTACAAATTTTTCAGGAAAAAGAGAATCTTTCCCTAAGCTTTTATAAGGATTGTTTATTCCAAGGCAGGTTATTTAAGCTGTTTTTCAGTGGTAATTAGTGAAACACTGTGTGATGTCATGAAATTGAAGTTTGTAACCAGAGAAAAGAAACAAAGCTCAAGAAAACTTGCAGAATCCTAGAATTGAGCAGCCCACACATTGTAGTGCCATATCAGCACATCACAGGGGGAAATCTTCTCCCTTCTTCATGATTTTAAATAGAAAACTGTAGAAACACTATTATACAAAAAATCCACCTGGCCTCAGTATAAGATCCTCAGTTTAGAGTCAATTTATATTCTGTCATTTTGCTTGTAGAAAATACCTTACAATCAGTAGAGGATTATAATATGGGTGATTGGAAGCCATGCAGGGTCCAAGACAGCTGGGGAGCTTTTGGCCACCCAAATGTCCACTATATCATAGGCTTTTCTCTTTTATTCACTTATATTTTGACTTTTTGTGGCCCATTTGCATATAAGCAACTATTCCACTCGCCTAGCAAGACATTTTCAGCGCTAATCCTGATATATAAACATGGTGCAAGTTTGGTATAAATCAGTGTAAATTGGTGCAATTGTGGTGCAAATTGCGTTCAAAAAGTTGCAAATAAACTCCAGTCTAGGTCATGCATAGTAAAAACTTTAGAAGAGGTTGCAGAAGAGCTTGCGCGAATATAAATCTTAAAAACCTTACAGTCAGCTGCCAGGATAACCAAAAAGAAAAAGACATGCACTAACGATAAATGACACCCATTTATATTTTTTTGTAGAATAAAGTTCACCTTTCTTACTTGAGAGCTGCCTTTGCAGTGGTTTATATGCAAGAGGTTTGTGGCCAGAAGATAAACACATATAGGCACATTTACTTACCCGCGGCGCGTTGTCCGACGTTGATTCGGAGCTTGCTGGGATTCACTAAGGTCCGTACGCCCAATATCCACTAGGTGTCGCTGCTGCGCCAAGGTCCGCCGGAGTTCACCTTCTTTGTCCCAGTGTATGTATTTTTTTTTAAATACCGCGTCTTTTCCGAATCCATTAGGTTTTCCAACAGCCATGCCCCCGATTTCTGTCACGTGAAACCCGGCACCGATGCGACGCAATCCGGTCGCGTGCGCCAAAATCCTGGGGCAATTTGGGGCAAATCGGAAATATTCGGGAAACCTGATGAAAATTAGCGATTCGGACCCTTAGTAAATGAGCCCCATAGGGAGTTATTTATCATTGGTTTTCCTGGACTTTTTTTGGCGTAAAAAAGTCTAAAAAAAAGTTGAATTATTTTGGGACTTTTCACTTCCAAAAAAGTCTCACAGGACTATTTCCACCCCTTCATTAATCTGGGGTAAACATGTACGTGTAGGACTTTTTTTTTTTTTTTGGCATTTTGAGACTTTTTTAGGACTTTTGAAAAAAAAAATCCCAAACAAAAGGTAGACAATAAGAACATTTATTAACCTCTTAATGACCAGGCCCTTTTTCAAATCCATAACTTTTTTATTTTTCCCTGTCCTTTGTGAGGGCTTGTTTTTTGGGTTAAAACGAGACAGCAGCCCTGGCAATAGATATACAGCAGAATTAACCTTGCAGTTTACGTGACAAGAGCTGTAATGCAATTTCTATGCCTGTAGCGTCACTAAACAATTAAAGAAACATGCTTTCTGATAATAGAGCTTAAAGACATGCTTAAATATTAATGCTGTGAATTGCATCTGGGACAATAACAAATTGCACTGGGTGGTAATCTCGTAGGGCAGTGCAAAATGATCACAAGGAAACCTCCTACGAGCTTGTTTTGCTGTAGAATTGTAAGTAATGGGCTATTTGGATGATAAAAAATGACATCAGCTCCGTAACATTCCAGTTTAATAGACTTCTCAGCGATGGAATCTGATTATTTCAAGTAAGAAAACCATTAATGAATAGCATCATTAACGTTTATTGCAGGTGCCCGAGGGAGAGCACTTCACATGGGGTAAATACAGACGCTCATTGATTAAAATGGTAGAACATGAGAGCAGAGGATTGTGCTGGGGACATCATCATCTGGTGCCACTGAGAATATAGGCACTAATCTACTGGTGCTATCACTATCAGAAGGATTAGTAAGAATAATACAAAATATTGCATGGATTTTCTATTTTTAGGATGTTGTTAGAGAAACAATGGCATATACAATATAGCAGAAAAAATAAAGATAAAAAAAGTTTGGAGACAGCAAGAAAGGGGTTCTAGGATGGAAATGGGATTATTCAGCTATTAGGAGGCCCACCTTCTAGGTGTCTTGTCAAAAAATATAAGAAATCAATGTGGAAGTGCTGCTTGTGGTCCGGAGGAGAGAGGAACTGGTGTGCAAAATGGCAGCTCCAGGAAACTCCAGAAAGGCAACACATCTTCTGATATTTATATAATAAGAACTAATAAAAACACAGCGTTTTGGCTCTGGGCTACAGCTGTCGTCGGGTTATTAGAGCAAACAGCACCATAATATGGTAAGTGGCAGGGGCGTAACTTGAGGGGGTGCAGAGGTTGCAGTCGCACCAGGGCCCAAGAGGTTTAGGGGGCCTTTATGGTGTTACTTTTCCATATGAGAAGACTATTACTATAAACCATACATTATAGTCAGGGGCCTGGCACAGACTTTGCACTGGGGCCCATCAGCTTCTAGTTACGCCAATGGTAAGTGGTACATGCCAACTTATAGTCATAGACATCAAGAGAACATTCTCTTATTTGTTATGGTAAGTACAGTACGTCATAATAGCGTCAAAGGTGTGTGTCCAATATTGAGGTGCGTAAACACATCAATCTGATAGAAATATACATGGACATAGCGTAATATATATATATATATATATATATATATATATATATATATAAATATATGTCTGAAATGGATACAAAAATATTAGTATTGGTATAATCCTTGTGTACATGAATATGATAGATATCCAAAGATGCTGTTCACATGGGAATAGTGAGTTACTGGAGATGTTGTAATCATGATCTTTATGTGGTTACGGAGGCCGAAGTAAGTCAAAAAGAGGTGATGTGATAATGATAGGGTTGGTGAAGTTGGTGAATGGTAGGAGAGAAGAAGAATTGAGCAGAAGACCTGGCGCTGGGTAACAATATTAGAAATGTATAAATTAAATTTGGATTTGCGTAGAACCAAAGTCAAAAGCGAGCAAAAATAAAATAAAAGGAGTGATACTGCGGCAGCGCGGGGGGGGGGGGGGGGGTCACTTATGATTGGTGACTCAATCTTAAGAGCGTTGTTTTCATTTGTTCTTATTATATAATAAACGACATTAGAAGATGCGCTGCCTTTCCGAGTTTCCTTACCAAGCGTCTACTCAAGATGAAAAAGGGCACTTTTTACACAAAATGTATCATTTGCAAATGTAATGTATCATATGTGCAAGTTCTTTCTAGTTATATACTAAGTACTCAAGTGCTATACCATAACCAAAAGTGCAGGAAAGATTAGAGCCTCTTGATAAATCAATTGAATTACAGGTGAATCCTCATATAGTCTTTTGTCCCGGACCACCATGACTACTGGTCCCTCACTTAGAAGCATTCCTTGATAGTAATGCAAAAAAATTACTGCAATCACAAGTCAGCTTTTTATACAAGTCATTCTGTGTTTTTTTGGGTGAGACCTGCGTCAACTTTTAAGTCAACACGCAATAAATGAGTAGATCACTTCCACATCAACATATTTAGGATTTGTGTGGGATCACACGGCCTGGGTTCAAGTATGGAGAACACTTCACTGATGATCATTTCAATCCTGCTTTTGTTGGAATGACAAACTGGGAAGCCATGATATACGACAGTTGCTATCCATACTAATCAGGGTCTCCACCTGACAAAGTCCGTCATTGGAACCTACTTGAGTAGGTAAATGCTCACATTCGATGGCATCTGTCTTCACTGATGAATCCCAGTTTATCAATGTACAGGGCAGATGGCAGGCTGCACATAGGTCGCTCAGACTGCATTTAGGTTTGCTGACGTCAGCCTTGTGAATGAAGCAGCTCATGGTTGCAGTGGAGTTATGCTATGGGAAGGTGTATCTTATAGACCAGTGGTGGCAAACCTTTTAGCGGCCGAGTGCCCAAACTGCAACCCAAACTCCCCTTATTTTTCGAGAGGTGCCAACCAAAAGTTAAAGCAGTAACTTATTGCTCCCTGTTCTTCAACAACTTCCAATCAGATTGGCCTCCTGAGGACAGTAACATAGTAAATAGATGGACAATTTGCATCATTTCCCGTGTCCCTCTGTACACAGAGAATTGTGGGGCCAGCAAGAGGTCCTCCAAAGATAATTCGGCCCTGTCTACTCATTCTCCCTCTTCCTTCAGTTCTAAGTAGAGAAGTAAGTATCAAAATATGTCTGAAAGCAGCATCTTTTAAGTGGCTTGGAACTGCAGGAAGATTCTTTGAGTCTTGTCTTGTGTCCTGAGGTGATGGCCCAGGTGCCCACAGAAAGGGCTCTGAGTGCCGCCTCTGGCACCCGTGCCATAGGTTCGCCACCCCTGTTATAGACAATGTGGCTCATTTACTAAGGATCTGTCGGACGCACTTTCGTCGGGTTTCCCGACAATTTACGTTTTGCGCCGAATTGCCCCGGGATTTTGGCGCACGCGATCAGATTGTGGCGCATTGCACGTGACAGAAATCGGGGGGTGGGCCTTCGGACAACCCGACGGATTCGAACAAACCGCGGAATTTAAAAACGCGATTATGTCACAAGATCAAGCACTCACATGCACCGGGAAGAAGCAGGCGGACCTCGGCGGGGAAGCGACGGATGCAGGAACTCGGGTGCACGATCTTCATGAATCGCGCCGGACCCGAATCCTCGGCAGACAACGCTCAGCAGGATTGCGACAGGACCGGGTAAGTAAATCTGCCCCAATGAGCACAGGTACATTTCAGTGGTGGCATTGAGAATGTACAGAGATACAATGGAAAGATCCTGAGGCCCATCATTGTGTCATTCATCTATGACCAGCGGGATTATACAAGGACCCATGTTGCAAAGTTCTGTTCACAATTCCTTGAGCTCTTTGGGATGCTCTGGATCAGCCAATACAACCATGTTTTCCAGGTCCACCAACTTCACACATTTAATGAAGGAGTTAACCAACGTTTCACATTCTACAAAATGATCAATTATAAGCGAAGGTGATGTGATGTGCTGCACTGCGTGAGACAAATGGTGGTCCAGCAGATACAGATGGGTTTTCCGGCTCTCACCCTCCTACCCCAATGCAGTCGTTGTGTATAAGCTGCTGAGAATAGCTGATCTATGGGGGTCCTGGATGTAGGACCTCTGTCTATGTGATATTGATAATCTATTTGTATGACAGGTCATCAATATTTTTTAAGCATGGAAAGCCCTTTTTAAGCTTTATCTCTGCAGTATACTTATTATATGTTGCCCTAGTATTGATCCATTGTCTCTCCAGTGAGTTCCCCTTTTTCTCACAATTTCCTTTCTTCCCTCAGTCTCTGAATTCTCCTCGCTTACATCATGTTTATATTCCATCCTTATTTGTTCTCATTGACAATAACATTGCTATTCTTCTGTTTGTGAATAACAATGGGATATGAATTTCTGTACTTGATCACTTATTACTTTCATTGATTTTTTTTACATGTGGTTACGGTATGAAAGGTCCATGAGGCATCAATATAAATCAGTTTGTTGTAAAATGTTAAACCATCAAGGTTTATATTCGATATACTGGCACCAAATAAAACATTAAGCAGGTGTATGCTCTTTGTTTTTAAGCTACCAAAATATTTCAATTTTTTGTGTTATGAGCTAAGTGGTATTAAAGGGTTACGTAAGTTTTCGAGAAGGTCTAAATTATTGTTTGCATGGTAGTTGGAGTAAAATATTAGGTAAGTATAAGCTGCAATTTTTAGTTGTACTTTACATAAAAGGAGCAGGCGCCACAGATGCTGCAGTGTTGTTACAATAGCACCACCTTGAGGGAAATGAAAGATATTTCCGAAAAAAAAGTAGATAAACAAAGATGAAGAACGTTCTGAAGCTTCATATTCATTTGCTATAAATGTATTTATATCACAGAAAAGACTTGTTTGAATCTTATTTACCTGAAGTCTAATGTTCCACCTTTCCAACGCCAAAGGTTCACACAACATATATTGTCGGAGGCCCAGAGCTGCTGGGGGGCCCACATAAAACTGTATCTAATGAATCCATAGGGGCTGAAAGGGGGCTTTATAAAAAATAAACATGAGGGGCCTGTATATAAAAAAAACATGAGGGGGCTGTTTGATAGGATAAACTAGGGACTATTTTATGGAACAACAGACTGTTTTAGTTTCTGAATTTTTAATGCTGCCACGTGAGCTCACTGCAAAGGGGCCCACTGAGGCCTGGAACCGGCCCTGCTCTAGGGATACCAATTTCTATGCGGTATGAGAGATGAAAAGTGAGTAAAAGTTTTCTTCTTTTTAGATTCATATATTTATGGTATTTTTTAAGTCATCCGGTTCCCATCTGAGAAAAGGACATGATAGGTAATGTATTACTGTGCCCCTTAAAAGAGTTGGTCACAGAATATATTTGTATGTATAGTTGGAGTTTTAAAGTTGATAAATGAAGGTTTACGTATTAATATACATATACAATTTTCCCAGTTTGCTGAAACAAGTTATAGTCACACGTAGGGGGCCATTTATCTTATCTCTGTTTGTGTTGGCTAGTTTTTGCGACATTTAGCACATCTGGAATAGAAGATACATATGTCTTACTGATGAAGAACAAATGTCCGGCTGACATTTCAAAATATCCCCAAAATGGTGCAAAAATTGCAATGTCTTAAAAAAATCATAGGGGCATAATTATCAGGGCGCCAGTGGCGCAGAGGCCCGGAAATAATAGCTTATTGCTAGCACTTGCGATTATTTGCCCCAATCTGCCACCTTCATGCCAGTAGGGCATGAAGGGGCTTGAAGGGGTGGTGGCCGGCCGAGCAGAGGGAGTGGACCGGCATGGGGTGCTACTGTCCGGCGCACTTGCTGCCACCGGCGACTTTACGTATGTATGTTTATTCTGCCTGGCGTAGAATAAACGCTGCGCAGCCGCCTGCCCCAATACATGAAGAGGCTTCTGCCTCATGATGTATGCCGCTGCAGATATGCAGCAGCGGGCTATCATACACTGGCCCACGAGCAGCCCCATAGTCTTTTTTCCCTTTAGGCAGCGCTAACATCTTTTACCAACATAGAAATTGGAACCTGAGAAAGCAACTAAATAGTAATAATACCAAGGGATGCAAAGTGTAACCAGTGTGTATAATAAAACTTTATTTAGGGTTAACATATTCCGGAGCGTTACAGATCATGGGGAACATATAAAAATAAAATAAGTCATTAACATGGTCAGATGAAACAAAAGGAGCCAGAGCCTTGCTCCCAAGAGCTCACAAAATATGAATTTGTGCTTACTTCTTGTTAACTTGCCATATGGCATCAGACTACACAAAATGTGTTTGTAGTCTATTGCCATAGAGACAAAAGTATAAAGAATTTTATTAAATTTTTATTTATTTTATTAAAAATAGTTAAGAATAACCAAGCCTTCCTATTCTATAACTAACTAGGTCTCCACTGATCTCTTCTTCCTGGTACCATCTCAATATACCTCAATAATATCAATTATGACCTCTCAGCCTATGAATGGTCAAGTGGGTCACCACTAAAGCCAATGGTTCAATTTCAATTTTTTGTTGGTTTGTCAAGATGCTACCAGGTTCCGGGTTCCTTGTGGATTCTACCTCATGGACACATCTTCACCCAAAGGAAATAACCAATCAGCCAATTACTAGTGGTGGCAAGTCACTGCGTGAAATCTGGAATCACTGCAAGGGGCTGATGCATCTCTATAGGAGAAATATTATGGCTTTCTGCAAAACAAAACCTAATGCACTGGAGAAAATATATCAGGACTTATACACTAGTTTTTTGGTGCACAAGTCTTGAACTAATGCAATTAGTAGCAAACCGCATAGCAATTATTTCCAGATCCTGCACTGGTCCACTCTAATGTCAGGCCCGTCGGTGGCCAGCGGTAAAGCGGACTGGTGCAGGCCATTCTTGCCCCAAGCCTCAGGGGCGTAACTTGAGGGAGTTGCAACCGGGCCCAAGAGGCTTAGCCCGTCCACAATTGTCACTTTCCCATATGAGAAGACAAGTTCTATAAACCATACATTACAGTAGGGGGCCTGCCACAGACTTTGCACTGGGGCCCATCAGCTTCAAGTTACCTCACTGCCAGGCCTGCCCAGTAGATATAGCCTGCAAACAGTCCGACCCTTCTGAAGTATCCAGGAGTGGGTCCTTCATTTTACACCAGTACATGAAGAGCTCTATCCCTATTATGGAGTATTCTGGCTCTTTATGGAATTACTACTCATGCATCTCTATAGCAGAAATATTACGGCTGTCTACAAAACAAAGACCTAATACATTGTATACATAAGCCATAACACTGTCAAGTGAATATGTTGTTCTGACTTTGCTCAGATATTCTGCACTTGACTGACTCAGTCCTTCAGGACTTAAATGGATGAACTGGATTCAGAAGTTTTAGAAATTTCTAGTTGCTATGGTTTTTTCAGAGAGAAAAGCCTTGCTGCAGCAGAGGGCTGGGAAAACGTGCATGACACACTGGTTGAAATTACTGAAAAAAATTTATTGAAAAATAAAGAATAGAAAGAGTTATGAAATATTTCCAGGTCTCACTTACAGCATAAATGATCATCATGGACAAAGCTGGAAAATGTATTACATTAACTGCAATCCTTATTTTATCTAAAAACTGACAGTGAGTATAAAAATAACCCGCTAATAAACCAGGTTCTGTGCACAAGGGCTGTCATCAGCAGGGAAATAGTGGGAGTCCAGTCAAGGGCCCAGCTAAAAGAGTACTAGCTCAAAAGCTGCTTCTGCTCAATACTGAGCTAAGGGGCTGAATACTTATCAAGAAGAAAAAACGCTGCAGCTCACCTGATGTGGATACTGGTGGATCTAGGGCCTTCTCAGACAACACTGGCTGGAGATCTATGGCCCCAAATCGCCTAGAGAAGGGGCCGGGGACTGTGGGGGATTTCGGTGGTTCGCAAGTTTGAAAAAGGCATTTTCTGGCGATTGGCCCCCTTCTTTCTGGGCGGCCACCTAAGGGTGGGCTCAGCTAGGGGAAGTGGGCCGCCCTACGACTATAAAAGTTTGAGGACACCTGGTGGGGGCCTCTTTCCTTCTACCTTCAGGATCAACAAGGTGTGAAGTCTAAGACCCTCCCTAAGTGTCATCACTTACCCAGAGAGTGTCACCATGTCCCTTATCCTGGATGAACAAGTGATGGACCGGATCGCCAGGGAAGGCTCAGGCTGGCTTGAGGTGCTCATCAAGCGCAGCGCTGCCCAGAAGGAACATCAGGGGGCCGGACCGGCGCCTGCATCACCCCCCCCCCCCAGGTACTAGGCCTGCCAGATGCCTATGCCTGTCAGACATCGTCCGAACATGGCACCCGACCAACGGCCGGCACGCCGGAGCAGCGATCCCCCCGCTCCTCACCTCCTCCTCCGGGGACCCCGACATCCTCCCTGCAGCAGCACCGGAGCGAAGAAAGAGGGCGGCCTGTGCGCCGCATCAGGCCTCCAGACCGCTTCAGCCCCGGGTCCCCCTGAACACCAGGAGATGCGGAGCGGCAGGGAAGAAGAATCCATCGCCGCAGGCTATGGGCTCGCCGGCACCCCGCAGCTCCACCGATCAGCGTGGGCTCCGGTCTGTCGCTGCTCCAGGGGGTAAGAAGCCCGCTCCGCCCAGATCCCCCCCCCCAACCTCTACCCCATCCCATCACCCTTATTGCCCCCCAGAGGCATGTAAAAAGCCTCCCCCTGTACCTCCATGCTGCCTCCACTCCTCCTGCCCTGTCACCACAAATGCAGCACATGTCTCCTCAGTACAGGGCTTCCTCTCCTCCCTCCCCCTCAGGCAGTGAATCACCTAATGCCACATTTCATGCCACACTAATAGATGTCGCTCCACCATCCTATCCCCCCCATCCCAGCCATGGTAGGAGGGACGCCAGACCCACCACTTAACATCGCCATAGCTACAGCGGCGCTGACCTCCAAAGGTCACACCGCATTTTCATAGCCGACTCAGGATCTGAATATTCCCCAGCAGGCTTTATCAGTCGCAAGCCACAAAGAAGCCGCCGCGACAGAGTTACGAGCTCCTCGTCCTCGGATTCAAGTGGCCCCTGTGACACTTTCACAGAAGTGGTCCCCGCCATGACTACTACCACCGATACCAGGAGCCGACCCGCCATGACTCAAAGAGCTCAAGAGCATCTTCCAGCTAGCCGCCACAGGGTTGCTACCCGCCACGCAGCAGACCGTCCAGCGGTGGTGCAGCAAGAAGAACGCTGCCACGCCAGTCTCCTGCTTCACAGCAGTTGGCTCCCCAGGACCAGCTCACAACGCAAGGACAGACAGCGCTCCCAATTCCAGTTGATCTACCTTCGCTGCGAACGGTGAGTTCAGTGGTCTTCCCTTGTGGTCGGCCATTACCTCTGCACCGCAGAACACTAACACTGACACCACATACATTATATCATCCCTAAAATCGGTTCTATCATAATTAGAATCAAACCAACAAGGGGTAGGGGTTAATACACAAGCACAGGTACGACGAGGAGTTTTGTCGCAGCCTATCACTTAACCCCAGTATCGGCTGCGCGTCCAAGGCTACGGATGTCTGGTTACAGCTGATACTGGCACAACGCTCACAACGGCCCTTTTCAGGGTCCACCGCAGGGCCAGCTCAGCAGTCTGCCTTGCGTTACGACAGCAAAAACAAAACAAACTCCTCCTTTTCCCAATCCACGAACTCCGTTGAATGTGCACAGGCTCGCTCACTGGCTAAAGGTATATCCCAAGAAACGGGAAGCAAGCCTTCTTGAAGGGGGTTTTCTTCTTGGTTTCTTTATCCCGCACCAACCTTCCACTACCCTTTTTATGTGCAGTAATTTGATATCTGTCTGGGAAAACCCCCTCGTGGCCCTTCAAAAAGTTTCAAAAGAGGTCCAATTAGGCAGGATGGCCGACCGCTTTGTAGACCCCCCTTTTTCCAACCTCAGGGTTTCTCCCCTTGGCCTGGTCCCTAAGAAGGAAACGGGATCGTTTAGATCACTTGTCTTTCCCCAAGGCTGCGTCGGTTAATGACGACATCTCAAAGGAGGATGCAGCTGTATCCTATGTTTTGTTCGATCGGGGTGTAAAAGTCTTCCATACAATCAAGCCAGGCGGGCATTAAAATTATATTCTTTTGTTTATTGTTTACATGTTTACAAACATTTTCAACTCGTTTAGAGTTTACAAAGTTAAATTATATCTAAATAAAAATTGTTGTGGCCTACCCACACTCCCAAACCAAGAACATTTCTCAGCTTTTTCTATTTTGAGCTGGTTTTTAACTTGGGGGGGGGGGGTCAATGGCCATTTGTTTGGCTTAGATTACAAATCCCCACAGTCCCACTACCGGAAGGGCCTGTATCAATTACAAGGGAAAGAATGATGTAATTGCTTATTAAAACTAGGTCCCCAGGTGCATGTGTGTGACTAGTACTCACCACTATCCCGCCCTCCTGAACTGATCTGCTCTGGGTCCTGCAGGGAGTATGAGAGAATGAGAAATGTTGATTACACCACATCAGTACAATGTGGTGCCTAAGGCAAATAGCAAGGAGAGATGATAATGTATTTATTTGTATCTGGTTTGGGGGTCTTCATTATTGATCATCTGTTCTGGAAACATCAATAACGACCATTGCCTGTCCTGGGGTCTGTATTGTTTGACATTGTCTGGCCTGCGGTCTGTATTGCTAGTCATTGCCTGTCCTGGGGTCTGTATTGTTAGTAATTGCCTGTCCTGGGGTCTGTATTGTTTAACATTGTCAGGCCTAGGGTCTGTATTGTTCGACATTGTCTGACCTAGGGGTCTGTATTGATAGTCATTGCCTGTCCTGGGGTCTGTATTGTTAGACATTGTCTGGCCTGGGGTCTGTATTGTTAGTCATTGCCTGTCCTGGGGTCTGTATTGTTAGACATTGCCTGGCCCGGGGTCTGTATTGTTAGTCATTGCCTATCCTGGGGTCTGTATTGTTAGACATTGTCTGGCCTGGGGTCTGCAGTATAAGTCATTGTATCATCTGGGATCTGTATTATTAGTCATTGTTTAGTTCTCTATTACTATTTCTTGTCATTTGGGCTGCACAGCTATATTTGTTTTATGCTTTTGAAGTGGCATTTTATGCAGTTCTGGAGTTTTTGGTGCTTCCAAGGTGGAGGTAATAAGTTTAAAGAAATGGTGGTGGTAACAATCGCAGCTTCTTAAAGTTTAAAGAGGTGACAATGCAGTCCTATGATGAAAAAGTGTTGCTCTCCCCTGGTTTAGAGGAAATAAGCTTCCCCATAGTCATATACAGGGATTCAGTGATATTCTGGAACTCACTGCCGATATGAACTGTAATTGTTGATTCATTACATTTATGTTGTATAGTTCTACCTGACTTAGATAAACATATTACAAGTTATGGAAACTCAAATTTCTGAATTAGATAACGATACACAGATTTACTCTGATACTGGAATTTGGAATTTCATCCCTAATAGGGGGTTATTGATATTCACTTGGAAGACTAAAGGACCTATGGCAGTTCAAAATTATAGAGACATATCCACAGAACATTCCTTGTCTGCTTTGTATTTTCTTGTTGATGTATTTAAGAAGTGTCTGCGCTCTCTGCACTGAAGGAGGCGTTCTGGTGCACAGTTGGAGCACAGTCTTTTGCACCTAAAACGTCACCGGCCTCATGTTAAAGGTGCACCAAAAAAAGTTGGTGGACTCTGTCAGGGCAGTGCAGGGAGATTCATGAAGAATGGGCGCCACAAATCAGGAATCTGGCGCCCTCTGCACTATACACAGGTAACTGCACATAGTACAGTTTACACTGCTTTTAGTAAAGGTGCCCCTAGGAGTTATATGACCTCATTTCAAACACTTTATAAATCTCACACACACAATAAATTTCCCCCGTTTACATGTTTCCTTAACCGCTCAACGACTAGTTTTTGCATTTCCATTTTTCACTGCCCACCATCAAAAATCTTTAACTTTTTTATTTTTCCATGTAAAGCGTTGTTTATGGGCTTGTTTTATGTGTAAAAATTGCTCTTCATAGTGATGGTATTTAATATTCCATGCCGTGTGCTGGGAAGCGGGAAACAATTCCAAATATAGGGAAATTGGCGGAAAAATGCATCTGTTTTCTTGTGGGCTTGGATTTTACGGCGCCCCAAATGACAGGTCTTTTTCATTCATTGGGTCAGTATGATCACAGGGATACCAAATTTATATAGGTTTTATAATGTTTTCATATATTTACAAAAATTAAAACCTTCTGTACAAACCAAACATTCCTTATTTCGCCATCTTCTGGCTCTAATAAATTTTTCATACTTCAGTGTACAGAGCTGTGGTTGGTGTCATTTTTTTCGTGAGTTTTGATGACCTTTTTAAATGCTACCATTTTTAGCAATATATAGCCTTATGATGACTTTTTATTGAATTTGGCTTTGGGCACTTTAACCCTAGGTTGTCTGATTGATCTTACCATATACTGCCTAGAGCAAATCACACATGGTAATTCATTGGGGCAGATGTTTTATCGTATCTGCGCCATAAAAGTGTCGGTAACATTTTTTTGGCGCATAATTGTTGCGTATCATTTATAATGAGTTGGCGCCAGAAAGAATAGTTGTTTCCGACTATCCCGACGCGTCCATCTTTTTTGGCGCTAGTAGGCATGGCCTATATTTTCCACATCACCCGCCACATTTATGTAGAGTTTTTGGTGCAAATTTTGGCGCATAATATACCAGGAAAAAAATGCTCTGAAATCAAAATTAAAAAAAAAAAGGCGCAGTCCATGTAAGATTTTGGCGCACATCTCATTTGAGTCAGCATTTTTATGGCGCCCGACTGATTAGTTCCGTCTGTGCATTAATTACTTACAGCCATGCGCTTGCTCAATACATCGGGCTATGCTTTCTGTAGTCTGACTTCAGATGCCGACTGTCGAGGTTGCGACAGAATTAATAAATCCCCCCCTTGTGTAAAAAGAGACAGCCTCAGGTCTTTCAAAATATCATAGTATATAAGGCTGGAAAAAGATGCAAGTCCAACCTTACGAATTAAACAAATGTTTTTTCCCCATAACCCGCAATATTTTTGCTCTCCAGAAAGGCAACTAGGCCTCTCTGTGCTTTTTTAATGGCACAGGCAGGTTTTCCGGCAGCAATCAATAGGTTAACACCTGCGATTGGTGCTAGTACCGATCGCGGGTGTTAACCAGTGGATCTCCGCTGTACTAGCACAGAGAGAAGACTGAAGAGGAGCTGCCAGGAGAGACGATGAGGATTGGGAGCGCTTGCTGGCTGTATACTACATGGGGGCTGGATGGCTGTATACTATATGGTGGTTGGCTGGCTGCATACTACATGGGGGCTGGCTGGCTGTATACTACATGGGGGCTGGCTGTATACTACATGGGGGCTGGCTTGCTGTATACTACATGGGTGGCTGGCAGGCTGCATACTACTGTGGGATGGCTTTATACTACATGGGGGCTGGCTGGCTGTATAGTACATGGGGGGTTGCCTGGCTGTATACTATGTGGGGGCTAAATGGCTGTATTCTACATGAGGGATGGCTGGCTGTATACTACATGGGGTCTGGCTGTATACTACATGGGGTCTGGCTGTATACTACATGGGGGGGCTGGCTGTATACTACATGGGGGCTGGATGGCTGTATACTATATGGTGGAAGGCTGGCTGTATACTACATGGGGGCTGTCTGTGTACTACATGGGGAGGATGGCTGGCTGTATACTACATGGGGGGCTGGCTGGCTGTATACTACATGGGGGCTGGCTGTATACTACATGGGGGCTGGCTGGCTGTATACTACATGGGGGCTGGCTTGCTGTATACTACTGTGGGATGGCTGGCTGTATACTACATGGGGGCTGGCTGGCTGTATACCAAATGGGGGCTGGATGGCTGTATACTATATGGTGGTTGGCTGGCTGCATACTACATGGGGGCTGGCTGGCTGTATACTACATGGGGGCTGGCTGGCTGTATACTACATGGGGGCTGGCTTGCTGTATACTACATGGGTGGCTGGCAGGCTGCATACTACTGTGGGATGGCTTTATACTACATGGGGGCTGGCTGGCTGTATAGTACATGGGGGGTTGGCTGGCTGTATACTATGTGGGGGCTAAATGGCTGTATACCACATGGGGGCTGGCTGGCTGTATACTTCATGGGGCTTGATGGCTGTATACTACATGGGGCTGGCAGGCTATATACTATATGCGGGCTGGCAAGCTACATACTACTAAGGGCTGGCTGGCATTATACTACTGGGGGCTAACTGGCTATATACTAAAGGGGGGCTGGCTGGATATATACTACAGGGGGCTCGCTGGCTATATACTTCATGGGGGCTCACTGGCTATACACTTCAGGGGGCTTGCTGACTATATACTGGGAGACTGTGACCAATGAATTTCCCACCCTCGGCTTATACTCAATAGGTCAATAGGTTTTGACTCGAGTCAACAGTTTTTGGTGGTAAAATTCGGGGTCTCGGCTTATACTGGGGTCAGCTTATACTCGAGTATATACAGTCAAAACAACAGGAGACTCAGGAAGGGAGAGAGAAGGGAGATGAAGGTATCAAACCTATATACCAAGTAAGTCCAAATCCATGTGATACGTAATAAAGTGTGGATTGGACCGGTATGGTAAGTAACACACCAAAGAAAGGCTTCCCATGAGCATACACAAAAACACAAGATACCCCTTTAAGGAGGGACAGGGAAAAAAGGGGTAAAAGGAAGCACTATGAAAGACCAAATTGAGTCTGAATAATTGTAGTAAAAAATACTTTATTAATGACTATTTAAGACATAATGATAAAAGCAGGATGAAAATCCTCAGACAATGCTTTATTCACATATATTTATACTCTACATCTGTACACATAGGAAAGCAAGCATAGGAAGAAGATGGAACTGACTGCTGATTTTGATGAAAGATTAGCACAGTTGTCGATCCATGAATCAGGAACCATGCAGAATCCTGATATATGATGCAAGGAATTCTGGTGTCCCTGCTAAACAAAAAGCTGCAGCTATTGCTAATACCCCAATATGTCTGGTATATCTATTATCTTCTTTCTGGTGATCTATTTAAACAATAATAACCTGAGGATGGAATACATTTCATTGAGCAGATCGCCTTTGGATGCCAACTTCCCACATATGTGGCATCTTATAGGCAGTGGCAGGGGCTCCTATAGGCCCCAGGATCTGTAGAGACTGATGGAGTCCCCAACTGCTAACCCCCAAGAAATCATATCTCATACTTTTACTAGGCAAACCTTAAAAATCACCTGCAACCTCATCAAAAATTAGTGACAAATAATAACCAAAACTAATATCACCCCCACTATCAGACTTGTCTCACTGATACACTGCACCCCTAAGGATACAGTATAGTGTCACTGCATAACAACTATATCCCACACTGTGCTCCAAAATCATATATACCCCTCAGAACACAACTGACAAGACTATAATCGCTCAAAATATTATAATATACACTATACACTATTCATAATATTAATATGAATTTATTATAACATATGTGCTAAATAAATATATACTTTACATACTAAATAATATATACACTTCCCCCTAAATTTGAATATAATGTAGTCTCCCTAAATTGTAATCAGGGCCGGTTCTAGACAAAGTGGGGCCCTGGGCAAAACTAAAAGTGGGGCCCCAAAATAAAACTATTTTATGACCAGTCACAGTTAGCAAGAGTAACCCCCCCCCCTAGTATGGTAAAATAAACTGTAATATGGGAGAATTTTATAGGAGCTTGCCCCAACTTCTGTCCCTTCCTATAGCCCCCCCACGCTAAACCGTGGGGCGACTACTTGAAGACTCGAAATACACTGGATAAGTGTGGAAAGGGAAACACAAACAGACTGACAAACATGAAACACAAAAGAATGGTAAACTAGCCGGAGTAACAACGAGAGGGTACATCAAGAGCAAAATCAGTAAGCAAAGAGTCAATGTCAAAAACGAGCCGAGGTCACAATGATACAGATACAGATACAGAGCGAGTCACACCTAATGCTGAGAGCGAGTGGAGAAGGGATTTCAAACACTGGCACAGGTGACTAGTGAGGCTGCAATTTATGCAGCCAGAGCCCCACCTCCAGAACCTGATAGGAGCTGGACAACTACTGAGAATTAACCCCTCATGGTGCAGAATAATCAAGCACAATAGCAGGCACCATGCAGAGGTACCACAAGTCTCAGCAGTTCAGAACACAACTCCTAGACAGCGCGAGATCTTAGCAGCCACTGCCCGGGACGAGAGGTGGAGTTTGCGCGGATACGCGCCGGGGTTCGGAGAATGCTGCTAGCACCACCAGAAGAACCAGAAGTACCAGCGAACCTGACAGAATGATGGACAGCATGGTGGCTCAGTGGTTAGCACTACAGCCTTGCAGTGCTGGTCAACATCTGCAAAGAGTTTGTATGTTCGCTCTCTCTGTGTTTGCATGGGTTTTCTCCAGTTTCCTCCAGGATCGAATGTTCATTGTATCATTCAAATTTCAAGAAATAAAAGGCAATAAGAAAGTGTGTTCTTAGATAGTTCAGCATAGAGAAGGGTTAAAAACATGAATATTAGTTGATATTATTCCTTCTCAAAATATAGTAACATATAAAGTGAATATTTCCATTATCTGTGAGGTGCAGCAAATTCTCCCTGCAGCCTGATGGCTAAGAATCTGGAGGGGGGGGGGAACAATTCAGGGGGCTGTATCTTTGGCTCTGTGACACATAGAACCTCACTTCTTTTTTCCTATGAAACTTGTGTTTCTAAGTCTCAGGAAAACAGAGATATTGACTGATAAACTGCCATCTGGAGTGATTTTTATTTAAAAATCGCAACTGATATTCACACTTTAAACCTGAATATCTCCGGATCTCTGGCACCTAGAAACAAAATTCAAGATTCATTTGAAAGAAGAGGTTCTCCGCTACCCATAGTGCTGGCCCTGATTGTAATACTAAATCCAACAAACCGCTCCTGAACTATTGATTATTTATTGATTATTATTAACATCCCTAATGAACTAATTAATACAGAATAAAGTGCACCCTTATTGATGAATTGCACATCACAAATTAACTTTTGTATCGTAAAAGCCACCCCTTACTTATATGCTGCACCCCCTCATGAAGACATACATATACTGCATCAATTAATTTGTTCACAACCCCCTTTATGAATTAATTTATTCCTAGTACTTTTCATGAATTAGATTGCACACTTCCACACCCAAAAGAGTGATTAATATGCAGCATCCCCTCATGAATTCATAGTACTCCTCATGTATTTATAAATATCCAACACCCACAAGATATTGGAAGTCACAGCAGGTCCCTAATATTGTGGCTATGATCCGGGAGATAGAACACAACTGCACGATGGATCGGCTTATTGCCCACTGCACAAACTCTATATCTCATTATACTTCCACCTGGGCTAAATGGAGGGATCATTGTTCCAAATAATCCAAGGCCACTCTTACTCCTTGCCACTTTGTATATAGGACACATAACCTAAAACAGGGCTTCTATGAAAGTAAAATCTAGCTTATAGCACCCTACCTGTCATTGTATTCCCATCTATACTTATAGACAGCTCATCTGGAAACGTACAGCCTGTAATTGTTGTGTTTTATAGGTTTGCCCGTTATCCTGGTTGCATTCCCTATTGTGTCCCTATTGTGTATTTGTGAATTGTATATGCTGCTTTGCATTTCAGGGCTGGTATCCCATGCCTGGGCTTACTAGTCCCTAAGTCATGTACATATTCTCATGTTTGATGATTAAAAAATATATATATTTGCAGCACCCCATAGGCTGTGGCCAGTAATAAAACAATAATGCCTGCCTCTACTCCCTCCTGTGACATAAAAAGAAAGATCACTCAGAAGTACCCCTGTTGTGATGCTTTTAGAATCAATAATATCTGCATCTTAAAGATACACATGTTGCCTTATCATTAATGATTATTAGAACTGCTCTCTCTATTACTGGGGGATGAATCGGCCAAAATATAATCTGCTACATCATGTGTGCTCCACATGCTCTACTATGAATTCTGGGAAACGAATATGAAAATAAGTTATAGGAAAAATTTTCACATTTCTAATTAGGAAGACGTATCCATACACACGAG
Source organism: Engystomops pustulosus (assembly GCF_040894005.1). Lineage (NCBI taxonomy): Eukaryota > Metazoa > Chordata > Amphibia > Anura > Leptodactylidae > Engystomops > Engystomops pustulosus. The sequence continues at coordinate 254,013,929 of NC_092411.1, forward strand.
AAAGAGGCCATTATTGTTCTTCAGAATCAAATTACCCTGTAATGTTTGTAAGCCTGATCAAGGCAAGTAAAGAAGTACGGCAATGTGAAAAAAAGACTAGGGTGAGATAGAAATGAGTCACAAAATATAAATTTATGCCTGAGAGGACATATAGGTAAACTTTTATTATTTGTTTGCACTACTGATTTAGGAAAAATTTGTTTAAAAAAATCCTTTAATTTAAAGGGAACCTGTCAGCAGTATTAATCCCAATAAACCACAACAAGTACCTAATCAAACAGAATAAAACCTTACAGAGCATGTTCCTTTGACATATTCCAATGTTATGTTATCCAGCAAATCAACTTTGTTGTTTTCCACAAATTAATTTTATAAAGCCACAGAGATGGAGAATTCAGCACCGAAGTCAAACTCTCCCTGCATGACGTCAAGCTCTCCCTACATGACGTCAAGCTCTCCCCTCTGTTGGGATTGACATTCCTGTCTCCATGAATGATACTAGGCAACTTTCCTGAAAGACGGAAGGGCATACTAGAGCTTGACTTCAATGTTGAGTTCTCTGCTTCTGTGATTTCATACAACTAATCTGAATATTACTTCAAAGTCGATTTTCCAGATGATGTGACCATGCTGGACCACAAAAGAGACATGAAACGAAGTTATGCATTACACTGGGGCCCAAGTTTAACTTTCCCTCAGGCTACATGCACAGGATGTATGCCCGCCATACCGTAGTACAGCGGGCATACATCGGCGCAGGGGATGAGTGCCTTCTCCATAGGAATACACAGCATATGGCCATGAGGCCATTGAATTATATGGGGGACGTATATACGCCATATATACATTGGCCGCATATACGTCCCCCATATGTTCATGTGAATGTAGCCTTACACTGCCTTTTTATAAAGTTTGGGATTATTAACCACTATTTGTCAACCAGTAGCAAAGTAGATTGGACCACCCACTGAAGGACCCTCTCTCTCATGGGTCCAATAGTAAAAACATAGTGGGGCTCATTTACTAAGGGCCCCGCGGACTGCAATTTCATCGGACATCCCGACGATTTCCTTTTCGCGCTGCCCGGACAGGGATTTAAAAGGAGTTTTTGGCGTAATCACGCTGACTTCATGCAATAGAAATCGGGGGACGGACCGTCGGTCAATCCGACTGATTCGGACAAACCGCAGGATTTAACTTCAAAATTGTGTCGCAAGCCAAGCACTTACATGCACCGGGAGGAAGATGGTGAACTCCGATCTTAGTGAAAGCGCCACAGTGCATTCCGGACGGACAATGCACTTTCAGGAACTCCGAGGGACCGGGTAAGTAAATGTGCCCCAGTATGTATGTCTTTGGAAATGTGACTAATGAAATAAAATATAAAATGTTAGATGATCCCTTGTTCCTCTTTTGATCCTGAATAGGAGTCTATACTTTTCGTTATTCCCTTAGTAGATGTGAAAATGTAGTTGTGTTGTGAAGTTGCTCTGGATAACCATCTATTATTCAGACATGAGACTGCCAGAGCTGGCTGAGAGTTGCAGTTCAGCAACAGATGAAACGCCACAGGCATCTTTACAGTGACACAAGGAATCACATCAGTCCAGGAAAACAAGTATCTCCTGAGCATTAGGACCTAATAAAGAATAGATATTTGGCAATTGCACAACGCAGTGTGATAAAACATACATTTCCATCTTTGCAGAGTATGATTTCCTTTTCCATTTGTTTTCATTTCCCTGAGGTTCTACAATGGCTTTTTGATGCTAATAATTTCAGTCACCCAGAGTAGCGCTGGTTTGATGCGTCTATAGAGAAAGGTGAAAGCACAAAAGAAGCCGAGACAAAGCTGTGTCACTTGCACCGCATTCTGTCATTATCTGGAGCATATATTAAATAATACCGTAACGAGCAGTATACATAATTTTCACCTGTTACATAAATGTAAAAGTCACATGGAAATTGGCGCGCATAATATGAATGCATTGAAATGAAAAATAAACATAATTAGCATAATAGTTTACATCACAGGCGTATTTACATGAAAACTGACTGCCCCCATTTACTGGATAAATACATTCACAGGAATAGTTATGAAAGTGGAGCAGCCTTTGATCAGCAGGTTGCACCATGCATACATCTGCCTTGAACAATCTAAGGTCAATGAATTACAGGAAAAACTTAAAGGGAACCTGTCACCACATCACAAATACAGCTAGTGACAAGTTCCTATAGAGCCCTATTAACTCCTCAATGCTCACCTGCTGACTTTAGAACTCAGCGGACGCAGGTCCCGAGTCTGCACCCATATCTTTAGATGTCCCTGCAGCTTTCTACCGCTCCCGCACTAGCCGCAGGAGCAGGATCCGTTCTCTGACACCCGGAGACCCTAAGGAGAAGGGAGATGCGTTTCATTACTGCTCCTCCCTTCTTCACTCCTTACAGCATCGCGCTGAAGGAACACGATGCATAGAGGAGCAGAGCCGGCACTGCCGCCAGCTCTACAGACTCGGCGGTCATGTGACCGTCGGCTTTAAAGGGGTCAACCAAAGCTGCTGGGTCCAAGACCAAGTACAGCTCTGAGTAGCACCACCAGTCACAGGTGGGGATCTTATAGATGCCTCAGTTACAGGGGAAAACTTGTGAAAGAAAAAAAATAAAGTAATTTTTTTTTAAAAAAATGAAAATGTTCCCCAGGGGTCTTTTATGATCCTATGTGGGACATATAAAGTAAAAACACACACAAAAAAAAATATTAATAAATATTCATAAAAATACAATGACATTCCCCCATGTAATCAAAAAAAAATCATCCCCTGCTACACTACAAAAAGCATCACCATAGTCACCCTGGTTGCCCAAAACAAAATAGGGAATTCATTAATAGTTTTTAATAATAATTTTGAGTTAATTTGAAATTTTAAAAAAAGTCGGGAGCCAGATATGGCTCTTTTCATGGCTGCATCAGGCTCTCAGACAAATCATTGATTAATAGCGATCGGCACACCGATGCTTAGGTGACTCCTCTCTATGACCCAGGCACCATTGCCTAAGCAATGATGGCAGCGGAGCCTGGGTCATAGAGAAGAGCGCGGGAGTGATGAGAAGCCGTTTAAGGGAGAACAGGTAGGTGAGTATTCCCTTTTTTTCTGCTGTGACTACCTATCTACTGGGGGCATGTGCTGGCACTACCTATCTACTCTGAGCATGTATGTGCTGGCACTACCTATCTAGTGGGAGGCATGTGATGTTACTAACTATCTACTGAGGCCTATCGGCTTGTGCTGTGCCTACCTATCTACTGGGGGGAGACATGTGCTGTGGCTACCTATTTACTAGCAGACACATGATGATGCTACCTATCTACTGGGGGGCATGTGTTGTTATTACCAATATACTGGGGGGCATGTGCTGGGGCTAGCTGTCTATTTGTGTGTATGTGCTGTGGCTACATATTTACTCGGGGGCATGTGCTTTGGCTACCTATTTACTGGGGGGTATGTGCTGTGGCTAGCTATTTACTGCGGGTCATGTGATGTGGCTACCTATCTACTGGGGGTACCTATCTACTGGAGGGCATGTGCTGGCTACCCATTTACTGGGGGCCATGTACTGGGGCTACCTATTTACTGGGGGCCATGTACTGGGGTTACCTATCTACTAGAGGGAAAGTGCTGTGGCTACATATCTACTGGGGGACCATGTAATGTGGCTACCTGTCTACTGGGGGACTTGTGCCGTGGCTACCTATCTTCTTGGGGGCAAGTACATATTGTATGGCTATCACAGAATTACATTTTAAAATATGTGGTGTTCATGGCTCTCTCAGCCAAAAAGGTTCCTGACCCCTGCTTTAACCTTAAATTAATGAATTAAAAAAAAGAAATCTAGTTCCACTTACTGTCTATTAGGACTCAGATACAGATAGAGATATCAGTTGCATGAACACAGAAAACATGTCCCTTTGCAGCCTGTTGTTATTCATGTTGTATTACTGCTCTATTGCAGAAGTTACCAAGTCCCCAATGTCTCTTATTTCTGGTCATCTCTGGCTGCAGTTCAATCTTCTGTGTATTGTGAAGGGGTTCTCCTAATAGAACTCTAAAACTTTTTTTTATTCTTCTTTAAAAGTAAACTAAATAAATAGAAATGAAGAAATACAATTTTGAAGTAAAACATATACCGTATATTCCGGCGTATAAGATGACTTTTGAAGACAGAAAAATCTTCTGTCTAGTCTAGGGTCGTCTTATACGCCGGTTATCGCGACCGGGTCACGCTGCATGGAGAGGGCTCACGGGCTGAGCCCTCTCCATAGCCGGTAAGTCTTTGCTGCATATTGCTAGCACCGATCGTGGGTGTTTTCACAGCGATGGCTGCCGGCAAAGCTGCCGGCAGCCTCAAAAAGATAGCGGCGCATGAGCGCCGCCATCTTACCTAAGATCGCTGCTCCCCATGACGTCATCAGGGGCGGCGATCCGTCTCCATGGTAGCCTCGGGTCTTCTAAAGACCCAAGGCTATTTTGTTTTAACCCCTTAATTACAATGTGCTGATAGCACATTGTAATGAATGAGGAAAATCCCCATATACTGCCATACTGTTAAAGTACCCTAGGGAGTCTGAAAAATAGTATAAATAAAAAAAAGTAAAAAAAAAAAAAAATTATAATAAAAAAAACTAAAATTTCAAATCACCCCCCTTTCCCTAGAACTGACATAAATATAAATAAACAGTAAAAATCATAAACACATCAGGTATCGACGCGTCCGAAAATGCCCGATCTATCAAAATATGATAACGGTTTTTCAATGCGTTTAACCCCGTAACGGAAAATAGCGCCCAAAGTCGAAAATGGCACTTTTTTGCCATTTTGAAAAATATAAAAAAATCTATAAAAAGTGATCAAAAGGTCGTACAGTCCTAAAAATGATATCATTGAAAATATTATCAAATTTCGCAAAAAATGACACCACCCACAGCTCCGTACACCGAAGTATAAAAAAGTTATTAGCGCCAGAAGTTGGCAAAATCAAAAAAATAATTTTTGTACAGGAGATTTTCATTTTTGTAAATGTATGAAAACATTATAAAACCTATACAAATTTGGTATCCCCGTAATCGTAATCAAAGAATAAAGTAGATATGTCATTTGGGGAGCTCAGTGAAAGACGTAATATCCAAGCCCACAAGAAAATGGCGCAAATGCGTTTTTTCACCATTTTCATTGCATTTGGAATTTTTTCATGGCATGGAATATTTAATAAAATAAAAATTGAAGGTACCGTATGGTAACATTTACAGTAAAATGGATGATGGTAATGTTGTTGTTGTATGCCTTATGTTTATGACCGACAGTTTTCCTGCTATATACCTGCATGTCATAAGAATTTAAATTAAAAAAAGGACCATGTTAAATTCAAATCTGTTTTTTTTTTCATTTTTACCGGTGTTTTGTATGCGTTGGAAAAGGGGTAGTCTTATACGGCGAATATATCTTAAACTCTATATTTTAACAGGAAAGTAGGGGGGTCGTCTTATACACCAGGTCATCTTATACGCCGGAATATACGGTACCTTTTATTTACAATGCAAATGAACAACAAGAGTAAAAAGCACATATTTAGCATTACTGTTATAAAATTAACATTTTATTTATCAGTCACAGTAAATTCAGTAAATAAATGAAAAAATAAATACCAGAAACCCAATGGAAATTAAAATGCAATAAAAATGTATCCAAAAGTTATAAATATCTCAGAATACCACCAATAAAGTGCAAGCGATCCTGCAAAAAAGAAGCCCTTGAACCATCTCTTTCTCTCAAAACATTCACAGTTACACAAATGTTTCAACTTTCAGAACTGTTAATAAAGCACAAAATAAGCAAAACACAGAAAAACCTTGGTGTTTTATTTTCTTATTATCCCATAGAACAAGAATAATATGTATTATGTTCTTAAGTAGGGGACCGCCTGTTCTGTTTCAGCTCTCAGTTCCAAGAAATAGTATTTCCAGTGTTTGGCACCTACCCCCATCTGTGAGTGTCACGGGGTCATGGAACCCATTTAGGAAAACCTTTGCTTTCCAGAATTCCTGAAAAATCCCTTTAAGACTTTCCATTTAAGAACCCTTTACTCCCTTTAAAACTGGCTACATAGCTAAGGCTTTAATAATTCTACCCCAAACCATATATAGAAATGTTAGAAGTATGACATGTGACAGCTCCATTTACTGTAGAGTACTTTTATAAAAGGATCTTATAACTTTCCAAACTAAGGTTAAACTTTACCGAGATTGTCTGATGAATGAAGCTGTGTACATGAAGGAGCAATCTGAGATCTATCGATTGAATCTACAGTTTCCATCATATGGCCAGGAAAGTATACAACACTTGTCAAACATAATTACTATCTGGAATCAATTTCCACCTGTATTATTGACATTTCTTCACTCGCGCTTGATGAGGCTATTAGGCAGTAAAATTAGTCATCGATCGCTCCATCTCCATTATTGGTTTGGATACTAGGTAAATAAAGAAACAGCACAAATGTAACTGAAAAACATTGGATAATGTCCAGAAAAAAAAAAGAAGTAGAAAACATCATTGTAACTATTGAACGTAAAACAGCATGTGGTCGTACAGTCTGGACAGTGTAGTGTTAAGCTCCGATATCCTCTTAAAATTCATTTTGTGATATTATAAACAATGTGGTATTGACATGTGAAAAGATTTGCCATTAGATACATTTATTTTGTAAATTTTGTAAGAGCAGTTTCTAGGTATTGTATTTTTCGGACCATAAGGCGCACCTAATTATAAGGCGCACTGTCAATAAATGCCTGCTAAAACGTCTAGGTTCATATGTAAGGCGCACTGGATTATAAGGCGCACCAGATTATAAGGTGCACCGGATTGTAAGGTGCACCGGATTGTAAGGTGTACCGGATTATAAGGATGAATGACCAGCAGGTGGCAGACATGGGCACTGTTCAAGGCAGCTGTAAGTACGGTTCCTATATAAGGCGCATTGGACTATAAGGCGCACCTTTGTTTTCTGAGAAAATCAAATGAATATTTGTGCGCCTCATAGTCCGAAAAATACAGTAATTTGATGTACAGGGTGAATCTAAAATAAAACGCGCCCTTTCCCCACGCGGGTCATTCAAATTTTTACAATGTGCCTCAATTTTAGAACAAACAGCCCCCCACCAAATGAAAAATATTAGAGACAATTTATGTATGGATTATAGTGTATGCAGCACTGTCCCACTATGTTAGCTTAGACATTGCTCACCCTGAATTAATTCCAACATATACAGTGCCCCCCCTTTAATTAACATATACAATGTCTTTCAAATTATAATATTGTGCCGGTCATAAATTATTATAATAGGCATTTACATATACACTTCACCAGAACAAAGCTTAGTACATAAATACAGCACCAGTATGGAGTTCAATACATAAGTACAGTACTAGAACCAAGCTTCATACAGAAACACAGCATCAGAAACAATTCCCGCTCCCTATATACAGTATCCCAAATGATTTTACATTTGTACAGAGCCCTCTAATTTACATGTATACTTTACCCCTATAATGAATTAATACATTTAGTCCCTCATTTAGATAGATAGATGTTGTGCCCCTTCTATTAGTTATATACTGTGCCCTCTCTGTTACATACTATGCACCCTTTATTAGATGTATATACAGCAATCTCTATATATATGTATAGATGTGACGATGCATTTGTATACAGTACATATCATTGATATGCTGTATACCACTAAGGCATCACCCCTGCAGTATATACTATGCTTCCTTAATTAAATATACACAATGTCCCCTCTATTAGATAGTTCCTGTGCCACCCCCAGTGCAATCTGCCCCCTAGTATATGTATATGTAAGTAATAGGTAGCCCCCAGTATATAGATAGGTAACCCCAGCACACGCCTCCAGTATATAGATAGGTAACCCCAGCACACGCCTCCAGTATATAGATAGGTAACCCCAGCACACGCCTCCAGTATATAGATAAGTAACCCCAGCCAGGGCCGGTTCTAGAGAAAGTGGGGCCCTGGGCAAAACTAAAAGTGGGGCCCCAAAATAAAACTATTTTATGACCAGTCACAGTCAGTAAGAGGCTCCCTTAGTATGGTAAAACAAACTGTAATATGGGAGAATTTTATAGGAGATAGATAAATGATAGGGAGATTTATGGGCAGCATGGTGGCTCCGTGGTTAGCACTACAGCCTTGCAGCGCTAGTCAACATCTGCAAAGATTTTGTATGTTCTCTCTGTGTCTGCGTGGGTTTCCTCCGGGTCCTCCGGTTTCTTCCCACACTCCAAAAAATTACTGGTAGGTTGATTAGACTGTGAGGCCCATTGGGGAGAGGGACCGATATTTTCTGAAAGCAGACACTTGCCCCATTTTCAAAATTGCATCAAAGATTTTATAGACATAGACGCCTTCATGCAATTTTGATTCAAATTGAAACATTTTATTAAAAATACTTAAAATTTGACTTTGATGGCAAAAAATTTGATCCAAACATGGACATTTGTAGAGTTCACAAATGTGCCCTATTGATATGTTCACATGAATAAATCCACATAATATCACTAAAACTGTAATAACTAGATATCTTCTTTTCAGCTAGACATTTTTAGACAGTCACAACCTGCAAAATACAGGCGGTCCCCTACTTAAGGACACCCGACTTACAGACAACCCATAGTTACAGACGGACCCCTCTGCCCACTGTGACCTCTGGTGAAGCTCTCTGGATGCTTTAAAATAGTCCCAGATTGCAATAATCAGCTTAAAATTGTCTGCAATGAAGCTTTATTGATAATTCTTGGTCCTATTACAGCAAAAAAATTTGAAACTCCAATTGTCACTGGGGCAAAAAAAAAAATTGTCGGGAACTACAATGATAAAATATACAGTTTCGACTTACATACAAATTCAACTTAAGAACAAACCTACAGTCCCTATCTTGTATGTAACCCGGGGACTGCCTGTATATCAATAAAACAGAATAAAAAGTAAAGGCGCCATAAAACCTAAAGAATAGGAAGCAGACAGGCAGGCCATGCATCTGGCAATTAACATTCAAAATTTCCTCTAAAATATGTACAAATCCAGAAACTTATATAAAGAAAATCTACTTTCCTAAAACAGTAAGATGTGAGGAGATCATACAGACCCCACATGTGTATATTCACCAAAACATGAAGCAAAGGGAACTGCAGAAAATTCACACAGATGTATCACTGTCTGTTCCTTACACAATGGTCACCCAAATAATAACTATATATCTATAAACCAAGCTCATGAGACAGTAAAAGTCACGTTTAGATGTGCGCCATTGTATTATCCGCACAATAACAGAGCCCTCCGCGCTTCATAAGAATGAGAGTGAGAACGTCATAACATCGGTGTAAATAATGGAGGATGGTGGGAAATAAAAACTTTATTCCAGTACATGTGTGTGTTTTTGGTGTTACATATAACTTTTCGGACATGTTCTGGTCGCGGTGTAGTCACATTAGGCGAAGAGGATTGAATGTTCATCGTATCAGTCAATTTTCCCAACAAAAAATAACTATCACAAAATAAAAGGGAATAAGAGAGAAAGGGCCACATTTATCACTTTTGTGCGCCTAGGTGTAGTAGTTGCGCCTAAATTCTGGCGCACGGTTTTCCAGAATTATCACAAGCTACAACCATCTGTGATAAGGTAATTTCCTGCCTCTTATTAATCACTTTACTTTAACACAGTTAAGGCGTAATGTTAGATTCAGGCACTTACATGTGATCCTGCTACAAGCTCCTCTCTGCTTCTCCCACATCCCAGCATGAAGATAACACTCACAGCAGCACCCAGGTGTGTGACACCCAGCACCCAGTGACCTCCTCAGCAGCACCCAGGTGTGTGACACCCAGCACCCAGTGACCTCCTCAGCAGCACCCAGGTGAGTGACACCCTGCACCCAGTGACCTCCTCAGCAGCACCCAGGTGTGTGACACCCAGCACCCAGTGACCTCCTCAGCAGCACCCAGGTGTGTGACACCCTGCGCCCAGTGACCTCCTCAGCAGCACCCAGGTGTGTGACACCCTGCACCCAGTGACCTCCTCAGCAGGGGCTTCTCCTGGGGGGGATCCCCCAGTGCTGGTCTTCTGCTGCACCCCTGTAATTCTGCACAGTATCCCCCTCAGACACACTGGTGATACTGAGCAGAATGACATGGGGGACACTTGTCAGTGCTAGGTGCAACATTCTGTAACGTTCTCTTCTCTCTTGCTTTGAGCTCAGGATTCTGCAGAATGTTTTGTAAATAGAAGGTGATGATGTGTAAATAGAGTCTGCAGCTCCTGTCTGCAGAGTATCTAATGACTGTATTATCTGTACTAGTGTCTGCAGAGTATCTAATGACTGTATTATCTGTACTAGTGTCTGCAGTGTGTGTAATGTCTGTATTATCTGTACTAGTGTCTGCAGTGTATGTAATGTCTGTATTATCTGTACTAGTGTCTGCAGTGTATGTAGTGTCTGTATTATCTGTACTAGTGTCTGCAGTGTATGTAATGTCTGTATTATCTGTACTAGTGTCTGCAGTGTGTGTAATGTCTGTATTATCTGTACTAGTGTCTGCAGTGTGTGTAATGTCTGTATTATCTGTACTAGTGTCTGCAGTGTGTGTAATGTCTGTATTATCTGTACTAGTGTCTGCAGTGTATGTAATGTCTGTATTATCTGTACTAGTGTCTGCAGTGTATGTAATGTCTGTATTATCTGTACTAGTGTCTGCAGTGTATGTAATGTCTGTATTATCTGTACTAGTGTCTGCAGTGTATGTAATGTCTGTATTATCTGTACTAGTGTCTGCAGTGTATGTAATGTCTGTATTATCTGTACTAGTGTCTGCAGTGTATGTAATGTCTGTATTATCTGTACTAGTGTCTGCAGTGTGTGTAATGTCTGTATTATCTGTACTAGTGTCTGCAGTGTATGTAATGTCTGTATTATCTGTACTAGTGTCTGCAGAGTATCTAATGACTGTATTATCTGTACTAGTGTCTGCAGTGTATGTAATGTCTGTATTATCTGTACTAGTGTCTGCAGTGTATGTAATGTCTGTATCATCTGTACTAGTGTCTGCAGTGTATGTAATGTCTGTATTATCTGTACTAGTGTCTGCAGAGTATCTAATGACTGTATTATCTGTACTAGTGTCTGCAGTGTATGTAGTGTCTGTATTATCTGTACTAGTGTCTGCAGTGTATGTAATGTCTGTATTATCTGTACTAGTGTCTGCAGAGTATCTAATGACTGTATTATCTGTACTAGTGTCTGCAGAGTATGTAATGTCTGTATGATCTGTTCTAGTGTCTGCAGAGTATCTCATGTCTGTATGATCTGTTCTAGTGTCTGCAGTGTCTGGCTGAGCTTCGCTGCTAGAAATGAGCTCTTCTGCACAGGGGCTCAGTGCTTTCTTCTCAGATAACGCCAGGTTCGGGCTGGAGTGTTTTTGTGCCCGTTTTTGCGCCTAAATGAAAAGTCGCAAGTGATGAATATCATTAGGCGCATCAAAACATCTGGATTGCTAGGATAAATGAGGGAAAGCTGGTTATTTTTGCTGCGCAGCTAGTTTGGCATTTAGTCGCAAAAATGGCACAAAAATGGTGCGCCTGAATGAAAAGGCGCAAAAACAACAGAAAAAAACGATTGATACATGTGGCCCAAAGTGTGTTCTTAGATTTGCATAGAGAAGGGTTAAAAACATGAATATTAGTTGATATTATCCCTTCTCAAAATGTAGTAAAATATAAAGTGAATATTTCCATTATCTGTGAGGTGCAGCAAATTCTCCCTGCAGCCTGATGGCTAAGAATCTGGAGGGGGGGTACACTTCAGGGGGCTGTATCTCTGGCTCTGTGACACATAGAACCTTACTTCCTTTTTCCTATGAAAGAAGAGAGTCTCCTCTTTTATATGAATCTAAATTTGTGTTTCTAAAATGTAGGAAAACAGAGATATTTATATATAAAAATGCCTCCTGATATTCTCACTTTAAACCTGAATATCTCTGGATCCAGGGCACCTAGAAACACAATTCAAGATTCATTTGAAAGAAGAGATTCTCCCCTTTCTCCCTGGGGGCCCTGGGCAATTGCCACCTTTGCCTACCCATAGCGCCGGCCCTGACCCCAGCACACGCCTCCAGTATATAGATAAGTAACCCCAGCACACGCCTCCAGTATATAGATAAGTAACCCCAGCACACGCCTCCAGTATATAGATAAGTAACCCCAGCACACGCCTCCAGTATATAGATAAGTAACCCCAGCACACGCCTCCAGTATATAGATAGATAACCCCAGCACATGCCCCCTCAGTATATGTATATGTAAGTAATAGGTAGCCCCCAGTATATAGATAGGTAACCCCAGCACACGCCTCCAGTATATAGATAAGTAACCCCAGCACACGCCTCCAGTATATAGATAAGTAACCCCAGCACACGCCTCCAGTATATAGATAAGTAACCCCAGCACATGCCCCCTCAGTATATAGATAGGTAGCACTAGCACACGCCTCCAGTCTATAGATAGGTAACACCCGCACACGCCTCCTGCATAGAGATTGGTAACCCCAGCACATGCCCCCTCAGTATATAGATAGGTAGCACTAGCACGCGCCTCCAGTATATAGATAGGTAACACCTGCACACGCCTCCTGCATAGAGATAGGTAACCCCAGCACATGCCCCCTCAGTATATGTATATGTAAGTAATAGGTAGCCCCCAGTATATAGATAGGTAACCCCAGCACACGCCTCCAGTATATAGATAAGTAACCCCAGCACACGCCTCCAGTATATAGATAAGTAACCCCAGCACACGCCTCCAGTATATAGATAGATAACCCCAGCACATGCCCCCTCAGTATATAGATAGGTAGCACTAGCACACGCCTCCAGTATATAGATAGGTAACACCCGCACACGTCTCCTGCATAGAGATTGGTAACCCCAGCACATGCCCCCATTATATATAGAGGCAGCACTAGCACGCGCCTCCAGTATATAGATAGGTAACACCCGCACACGCCTCCTGCATAGAGATAGATAACCCCAGCACATGCCCCCTCAGTATATAGATAGGTACAGCAATCTCTATATATATGTATAGATGTGACGATGCATTTGTATACAGTACATATCATTGATATGCTGTATACCACTAAGGCATCACCCCTGCAGTATATACTATGCTTCCTTAATTAAATATACACAATGTCCCCTCTATTAGATAGTTCCTGTGCCACCCCCAGTGCAATCTGCCCCTAGTATATGTATATGTAAGTAATAGGTAGCCCCCAGTATATAGATAGGTAACCCCAGCACACGCCTCCAGTATATAGATAAGTAACCCCAGCACACGCCTCCAGTATATAGATAGGCAACCCCAGCACACGCCTCCAGTATATAGATAAGTAACCCCAGCACACGCCTCCAGTATATAGATAAGTAACCCCAGCACACGCCTCCAGTATATAGATAGATAACCCCAGCACATGCCCCCTCAGTATATGTATATGTAAGTAATAGGTAGCCCCCAGTATATAGATAGGTAACCCCAGCACACGCCTCCAGTATATAGATCGGTAACCCCAGCACACGCCTCCAGTATATGGATAAGTAACCCCAGCACACGCCTCCAGTATATAGATAGATAACCCCAGCACACGCCTCCAGTATATAGATAGATAACCCCAGCACATGCCCCCTCAGTATATAGATAAGTAACCCCAGCACACGCCTCCAGTATATAGATAGATAACCCCAGCACATGCCCCCTCAGTATATAGATAGGTAGCACTAGCACGCGCCTCCAGTATATAGATAGGTAACACCTGCACACGCCTCCTGCATAGAGATAGGTAACCCCAGCACATGCCCCCATTATATATAGAGGCAGCATTAGCACACACCCCTACTATATAGATAGGTAGCCCCATCACATGTCCCCAGTATTTAGATAGGTAACCCAAGCACACCTCCCAGTACTAGCACAAGCCCTCAGTATATAAATAGCTAGCCCTAGCATATGTCCCCATTATATACATATGTAGCCTCGGCACAAAATTGTGGTGTGGACACTTCTTGAATAACTGTGCAAGCAGTTTGCACCTTAAAGAACATACAAAGTCTGACAGAAAACTGGCCCACAGCCCTTAGTAAATGTAGACCATAGAATTTTAAATTTTTCCATTCATGTAGCTGTGAGAGGGCACAGTGGTTGGGGGACATTTAATGGGTGCAGTTGGCAACCCTAAGCAATGGTGTGGGAACATCCTTAGCAATAATGTCTTTATAGTACACTGACGGAGGTCGTCTACCTTCTTGTTGCAAGATACTATAAAAGTGCAGGCCATGAAAAGGGGTTGACTTATGAGTTTTCTTTCCATTTCACTACAGTGATGAATATATAATATACCGTGCGACTGATTTTTTTGAACGTGCGCCTAAATGTGAATCAGGCGCTTTTCTACATAGCGTTCCTTAAGCGTGCGCATAAAAATTACTTTTTGGCGCTGTTTGTGTCGCATGCGCATAAACCTAATTACGACCCCTGACACTTCCGGTGCAGTAACCGGATGCGGACTGAGCATCTCACAGGTAAGGGGACTCCCACTGCTACCATAAAAGCCGCCACAACGACTCAGTTGATTGCTCTCCCCTGATGAAGTCACCTTAGGTGACGGAACGCGTGGGGCCTCACGACCCCTTGGCTGTCTCTGGTGTTGTGGTCCGGTAAACTGCTATGATTCTGCTTGTATATGGGCTATATGCAGCGCTTTACACTTTATGACTATTGTTATGTAGTGTTAGCATGCACTTTATGTAGCTGATCCCTTTTTGGAGCTCTTATTGTATTTACCTATTGACACCAGATACAATTTATTGCAGTCATGGTGGTTTCCTTGGGATGATTCTACCACTTTCATCCCATTGAGTCATTTTGTGTTTGTGTACCTGTTACACGTTTAAAGTGTTTTTAAACTGGTCAGTGTTTGTCAAAATATTCAGTATGTGTAAATAAAGTTTGATACTTTGCTTATAGTTCGGTTGTCTTGACATGCTCTTTTCTTGTACACAATTGTTGGCATTTTGTGTCTATAAAACAACCGGTATACATTTGCTGTGCAGGGCCCACACCTCTTTGTTGTGAATATATAATATATAATATCTGGTGGTCTCATCATTCTGCCCTCACTCACCCCCCCCCCCCTCCTCTTAATGGATGTGTTGGGCACTTCGTTCTTTCCTTACATAACCGGACAGCCAAGCACAGTGCTTGTCTATAACCATCAGGTGGCTACATCATGGATGGATACGTAGGTTAGGAAAGTGATAATGCAAGGAAGGTAGTAATGGAAATCTAATTAATCATGTAATATTTATCAAATTATGAGCTAAAAAGCACTGGGCTTGATCTACCATTCTTGGGCACGACTCGGTGTATGGAGCTGTACTATTTGGGGGACTATCAGGTTGCAAGGAGATAGACCCTGGGGATCTACTATTTATGACATAATAAAGGTATACTCGATAAAATGTCTTAGATGCCTCTTGGACTGGTGGCCACAGCATCTATGAGGTTAACAGATCTGGGTGTACTTTAGCTCTAATATGTAGAAAATGCTACTCATTGAAGATGCTAGGCACAACTCCTAAGCCTTGGGTAAGAGAAGTGACGTCCTGTGGTCCCACAACCCTCTGCCACTTCTGGCCAAGTGCAACATGAGGTCTGGGAGTTGGAGCAGGGGACTCCTAGCACACTTTGGGTTTTTTTAGCCACCCCCTCCTGCGGCCTTTCTGTGTGCTTTGGTCAAGTGTAACCGGGCTTCCTGTCTACAATAGAATGTTTTTAGATAATATTGGTGTCTACATGATCATCAGAGGAGTTTTTTCTGACCCTTTCGGCACCACACAGTCTGGGCCTGTACCCACTGTGCCCCCTATCGCTAAGTACCTGCTTTTACTCCATTATAAAGCTGAGATTCCTGTGATTTTTGAGTACGGAGCAGTCAGTGCGGTGGAGCTGTCACATGAACTCGTTTTTCTGTAGCTTCCCTATTTTTTTTCCCCATTTAGCACAGTCCCTTTTACTATTCTTTCAGTTAATACACGTAATGCACATCTGCGTCTTTTTAGTAGAACACGTAAATGGTTTCCACGCTTTCTAACAGAAAACTACATCTCACAAGTTTGAGTTATTTATTCCATTGCTCATTTACTGAGGAAGTGAATTGTGTATAATTGTATGGTAATCTCCCTCGCCGGCCTCCCAGAGCTTGTTGTAATATTCATGCAGGCTGCCTATCAAGCATATCACGTTAACAAGCTCCCAGAATCCATAAGATGTACTACATGTGCAGTGAACCCTGGGGTCAGTAAGCAGATGTATGCAGGAGCTAATGCACAAGGGCTCCATATCTACATAGGAAATGGCATCACAAAATAAACTGTTAACCTTCCAAAATGTGTTTTGTGTACAATGACACATAGAAGGTTTATATACCTGGTCTGCAACACTAAAAGGGATTGTATGATTTCTTATGTAATGCATTGCACTGCTTATGTTGTGCAGTGCACTATATTTTCCCTGACTGACCTAATGCAGGTAGTCCAGGGGTTATGTACAAGATAGGTTCTGTAGGATTGAATTTGTATGTAAGTCGGAACTGTGTATATTATAATTGTAACCCCAGCCAAATTTTTTTTGCTCTCTGTGACAATTGGATTTTAAAAATGTTGAGTTGTCATAAGAACCAGGATTAACAATAAATCTTCATTACAGACACCTCTGATAACTGTTACAGATGATTATTGTAGCCTGGGGCTAAAGTACAGTAAATTACCAACATCCAGGGGTGGGTTTGTAACTAGGGGACGTCTGTAAGTCGGGTGTTCTTAAGTAGAACACCCGACACAAACACAAGTGATTGCCTGTAGATAGTTAACATGCAACACCATCGGCACCCTGTGATTGCAGCTCCCCCTGCACCCACGTAGTCACTGTGGTCCATGTTTGACCATGGCATCTAAGGGGTCACACACCCGGGATCAGAGATTTTTTGATTCTGGGTGTTCGTGTGACTGGTGCCCTCAAGAATGTTTGACGACGGCTCTCAGGCATAATGCAACAAACACCCACCAGGAACACCAGTGATCGTTTCTAACACCAATCCCTATCAACCTGTCGGTAGTATTTACATCACTGGTATATGGGCCATCATAGAGGGGTTGTCGCTGTATGCAAAGTCATTGGGGATCTCACCAAAAAATTGAAAAACACAGCATCTAAAGTATATTTCGTATAATACAAAACAATCTTTATTGAGATAAAATAGTGCATCACAATGCACCAGCAGCAATACAATATAAAAACAACAGAGAGTGCCACATAATATAAGGTTGATAAAACCAATGGAAAAAGTAGAGACTGGTAAGTGTAGCCTATTAACAGTCACAACCTAAGTAGGAATTGCAAACAGAGGAAAAACGTCCCTCACATAAGAGCAGTAATGTTACCTATACCAGTAGGAAGGCACACGCTGTACACCCCAGGGGTGCCCATACCACCCGTTTTATTACTTTGGTAAAGTCATTGGGGAGTAGCAATCCGTATACATAACAGCCAGGAGTCTGTACGAGACTCCAAGCATTGTGATTTGTGAAGATTTGTTACAATGTGCCAGATTATCACGAAGAACAACACATCCGCAATACAGCTGTATTGCAGTATATGGAAGGAATGATCAGACCCCCTAGGGTTAAAGTTAAAAAAAAAAAATACACAAAAGAGTTAAAAAAAATTTAGAACCTAAAAGTTATTCCAATCTCCTCTTTCTTTAGGACTGATATAAAAATAAATAAACCAAAAAATCATATTCGGTATGGCCATGTCTGGAAGAAGTTAAGCCTGCTACATCTGTGCATAGATACATATGAAGAAAAGTCAGATTTTCCCATCCAAATCAACATCTTTGAACGATTAGAGTAGCATAGCAGAATGGCTGCAGGATTTATGATAATTTGGGGTAATCCCACAGCTAATACACTATCAGAATGAGATACCAGCCCCTTCTGCTGCACAACAATCCCCACCAATAAGCAGCGGGCCTCTCCCCTGCAGATCTTTGCCTTGTTGTTTGTATGGGCTTTCCTAAATCCCATGCAATACACTGCTACTGTATTACAAACACAAACAGACAGCAACAAAATCAGCGATAGAGCAGCACCCCATATCCAGGACAGATTTGTTAGTGAAGGCATTTACCTTGTTGAAAATGCCCTCATTCAGTGAAACATTGTGCTGTAGGACTCGGTGGAATAAATCTATTTTTGGATTTGGTGAACTGCTTCATCGTTGATTTTTTTGCTGTTTGTAAGGAGTTGATTATGTACCCAATTCTGGCAGACTTGTTTCCTTCTCTGGATGGCCATGTGGTGGTTTACTGAGATATCATGGGATTGATAGTACAGCTATCAATCACATGATCAAGATAAAAAGATAAAGAAGGGGAAATCTTAAAATCTAGTTGGTATTTTAAGCAGAGGGCCTGTGCACTGCAACTTGGCTAAGTATAAATAAGTGCAAACTGTGCATAGCCATGTTTGGTTGAAGAGGGGGGAAGTCGTGTTTTCACTAGAGGTCCCCTTTAATTTATTCTATACAATCACTGTTATTGTGCAGCCAGGATAGTAAAAATCCATAAGTTAGAATAGTTGGTGTTCTTTCCAAAATGCCTATAAATGAACTACTTTATAGGACATAAGCTTTTGTGTATTATTGTTTTGCAGAAAAAAAAAATTAGGAATGTTTGCAAATCTTCTTATAACAAAATGGGAAATTGAAAATGCTGAGTTTTTATGCTGCAGAAAGGCCATTACCCTCACATGTCCTCCAGATTATATTGTATTGTGAATGATTCAGTATTATTTGCAGGATGCAATCATTTTGCATTTTTATCACTTTACTGGGATGGTTTAATCCCTTTGCAGCTTCTGAAAACACAGAATTTTTTTTTTTATTTGCCATGGAAACTAGTTATAGCTAAAGATATCTTATCTAAATGAAAGCCAAATATAGAACAATCTACCCATGAAATTCTATGTATGTGTATAAATTCCATTTACATCTATACACTAATACAATATCACCCAATTAACAGAATGATTTCTGGTAGGGATCATTGTAGGGATTGTACTGTTATTTTTATTTAGTTTACTGATTTATTAGTGTAAAACGATAAAACTTAAAACTATATCTGGTAAAAATGTAAACCAATGGATCTTTGTCAAATGAAACTTGTTATTAGAAAATGCTTATTAATGTTACTATACTGTAGTACCACATGGCTTATATAATTTACAGGCATATTATATGATAGTTCTGCATGACAAAGACATTACCCCATACAGTGACCATATAGTGGTAGATACTAGTTCTTCTCAGGCCTCCTTATCAATAACCATCTCTGTGCTCATACACATGTCCTGTCTCTTCCTTATGACCAGTGCTGCTCTGACTTCTACCAGTGGGATTTGGGACACTAAACAGCCCACAGGTCCTAACCGGATGTTTATACTTAACTAGATGTGAGTCTGATGAGGCACAGAGGATTCACCTCTGGAGCTCTAGTGCCTCCACTATCATTGCTTCCCTGAAGCTGGAACACTCCGGCTTTTTGTGTCAGATGTGTATCTACGCCAAAGCCAGGGTGTACTACTCCGGCTTCACAAGCAGCACCACACAGGCACTGAGACACCCTGTACTGAGGTCATTTGTTTAATGCGGTCATGAACAATAATTAGGACCTGTGGGTGGTTCAGTTCCCCCAATTTATATCCATTATCATTACTATAGTAATAATAATTATAATAATAATAACTTTAACATTATTATCATTACTACTACTGTGCTGTGCCTTTATATACAGGATAGGAGTAGTAGTACCGAGCTGTACCCATATATACAGGTATACAGGATAGGAGTAGTAGTACCGAGCTGTACCCATATATACAGGATAGGAGTAGTAGTACTAAGCTGTACCCATATATACAGGATAGGAGTAGTAGTACTAAGCTGTACCCATATATACAGGATAGGAGTAGTAGTACTAAGCTGTACCCATATATACAGGATAGGAGTAGTAGTACTAAGCTGTACCCATATATACAGGATAGGAGTAGTAGTACTAAGCTGTACCCATATATACAGGATAGGAGTAGTAGTACTAAGCTGTACCCATATATACAGGATAGGAGTAGTAGTACTAAGCTGTACCCATATATACAGGATAGGAGTAGTAGTACTAAGCTGTACCCATATATACAGGATGGCAGTGGTAATGCAGCGCTGTACCCATATATACAGGATAGGAGTAGCAGTGAAGTGCTGTGTCCATATATATATATATATATATATATGTATATATATATATATATATATATGAACAAGGCTTGACCAGCAAAGTGGTAGCCTGTGCTGAACACTTAGGCTCTTTCCACACTTGCGAGTGTGATATGCTGAACTTGCATCACACTCGCACCGAGTGCTGCCTGGATCGCCCGGCCCGAACGCTACAAACTGGAATTGAACTGATATGCTGAGTTCAGTCCCGGTTTGCAGCGTTCGGGCCGGGAGACAAGGCAGCACTCGCTGCGAGTTCAACGTATCACACTCGCAAATGTAGAAGGGGCCTTATAGGAGGCTAGTCCCTGCCGCAGGTGGAAAGAGCAAGCAATAACAGGAACACAAAGTGATGGGTGTGGCAGATATCAGGTCAGTCAGCCACTAGAGCCCAGTTCAGACTGCTGGATGACACACTAGGAGTAAAACTCAAGTCTCCTAAACCGCCTAGCACTGAAAGAGGAGGACACTGAGGCAGACATGACAAAAACCTTTCAAGACGTGCAGAGGAGAGGTGCAGGCCCTGATCTAACCTGCAATCTCTGTCCCTGCCTACATACCAGGTGATGCGCTAACCCACATGTGGCAACTGGTTGTCATTGCCTTTACTTATTATATGCTCAGGACAGATGATACAAGAGATACAAGAGATACAGACAGGAACATGCATTGTCAGGATAAACCAAGATGGTGGGGTGGTACAGAATTGTGAGACAAAGAATAGTCAAAAACATAGTAAAGGTCAGGTCATAAAACCCATCAATACGTATAGAATATAACAAGTATCAGGACACCAGCATAATCAGCACCTGCGTGAAATGTGGATTCGGTATATGTGGAGTTCCTCAACGCCACCCCACATACACTTAGATGGGAAGTTTCCGAGATGGGCAAGAATGATCTGTCCACAATAGAGCAAAAAGGATGATAAAGCAGAAAAGTGGATTACACATCACAAGTTATGACAAAAATATTATCAACATGAATACAAATTTCTAGGAACACTCACTGTGTTTTCTTTGTCACAATAAATAAATATAAAAATGGTGATAAAATATATTTCAAAAAGTCTTCAAGATACAAGAATCTGTCAATAACATAAGCTACACTGTATAGCATGGGGCGGCAAGGTTTCCTAGCACATCTCACTAGGGTTTAAGGTTTTGTCTGAAGAAAATGAAGCAGAGACGTTATTGAGAAGGGATTTAGAGAAACTCTAAAAGTGAGCAGAGAGAATCAGAGCAGAACGTAGAAGAGGTAGTGAGAGGGTAGACGAGACATGTAGCTGGAATAGTAGAGCTGGGAGTATCTGTAATAAGGCAGCCTGAGGCAGCTGTCTCATGCAATGCTACTCGGGGAGGAAAGAAGAAATACAAAACTATTGTTTATGCCAAAGGTGTAAAAGAAAAAAATATATACATGCACACACACATATATATCTATAGATAGATATATACAGGCAGTCCCTGGGTTACGTATAACATAGGTTCCTTGGGTTTATACTTAAGTTGAATTTCTATGTAAGTCCAAACTCTATATTTTATAATTGCAACTCCAGGCAATTTTTTTTTTTCCCAGTGGCAATTGGATTTTCTTAATATTTTACTTTTCAATAAAGCTTCATTACAGACACCTTACAGATGATTATTGCAGCCTGGGACTATAGTAAAGCATCCAGAGACTTCACCAGAGGTCACAGTGGCCAGAGGGGTCAGTCTTTAACTAGGAGTTGTCTGTAAGTCGGGTGTCCTTAAGTAGGGAACTGCCTGTACCTTGTTTCCTTGAAAATAAGACACCATTTCCTTGAATATTTTTGCTTCTTAAAAAGCACTAGGTCTTATTTTCAGGGGATGTCTTACTTTGAGATGTACAAGAATTCCATTTTTTTATGTACTGTAGTCATGTCAGCACATACATCAGTATAACCAGCCAAACTCTGATTTCCATCAAGAATTTCTTGTGACTCCATTTGCATGTACAAGAATCTATGGTACATTTACCAATCCCAGTATATTGTAAGGCATATATCCTCTTCTGGAACCTGAATTTCATGCTGAATTTCTTGTGACTCCATTTCTTTTATACTTTAGGTCCCAATCTCTCATGCTGTAGTACTTTTCCTAAATGAGTCCTTCTTGTCCGTTTATCCTGCCCATAGCACATTTGCAACGTAAAAACTGTGATTTTATCCCATAAATTCTTCCTCCATGTCACAACCTCTTGCAGCGTGTAACACATCTACTAATACTAATGTATGGCCTGGGGGGAGCTGTAGCAATGACTGCCGATAGGTCTTATTATCAGGGGAGGCCTTATATTTCTAAGCTTCAAAAAATTGCACTAGGTCTTAAATTTGGAGGGGGTCTTATTTTTGGGGAAACAAGGTATACGGTATATACAGTATATATTTTGTACACACATACACATATATTTACTGTTTATATATTCAGTACATTGTATATAAATACTATCCTCTTTTCTGAATCAATGAATAGTCTTTCTTGAACAAATTGCTCTTATTTTTAAATATAGAACCCATAGCACATCTCAGTCGTCAAAAAGGTATATTTTGTGCAAAAACAATCCATTACATTAGATGACATTGTCAGAATCAGAATAAAATAAAATAATATAAAGACTGCAGCAGCCTCTAAATGTGAAGATTTTTTTAACGTAAATTGTGGAGATGGAGTACAACAATAAAACAAGATATGGCTTCATGCATCTGCAGGAATAACTAATGAGCATGTGCCTGGTATAAAGGCAAGGAGTATAGGATGAGTACAGTTATGCCATACAGATAGGGGAACAACTACAGCGGTATAAGTTGTAGCAGTTGCTATGGGGCCTGCAGTGTCAAGGGGCCCCTGGCATCCAACCTGTCACACTAGGAGAATGTGCACCATCAGATATAAATATAGATGGCCATGCGGCATTGGAAGTCACTACTGGCATAGAACTAGGATATTAGCGCTATATTGTGTTGTAGCATTATGTGATAGTAGTATCCAGCGCTGTATACTGCTAGTATCAGGGTTTTTCTATTGTGGTTATATACAGCATTGTACTCCAGTATTAGATCTCTGTATGGCAGGACTAAATCAGAACTGTATAGCTGAATCCATCATAGAAATATTCATGAATCACTGTGTATTTTAGTATAAAAGTGACATTTCTAACTCACTCACCCAACTCATAATGCAAAGGTGTGCACAGATTCTGGTCCTACCATTGGAGCCTGAGCCAGGTCTACAATGACAGTCACCGGATCTCCAAACTTTTAATCAATTAAAACGAACCTGTGGCCTCTATGAAAAAAACAAATGTTTATACTTACTTGGAGATAAATCCTATAGGACACATTGGACTCATCTCTGGTGTTCCTGTTCACTGCACAATCATTACATGAAGCCGACATAATACAGCGCATGCACTGGACCTACGTTGAATGTGCAGTGAAGCCCCATTGTTATAGGATGGTTTAAGTGAATGACTGTGCGGGCCCAGTAATCAAACTCTTATGTCCTATTTTATGCACTGATGATATGTTTTAGTACTAGATATTTATTTATAATTCCATACTATGTACAGCACCCCACTGCACTGCACATGTCTCACAATGCTGCAAGGAAAAGCCAATTGGCAAATCACTAGATAAGTTGGGTTACTGCTCTAGCCATTAAATGGCCACCAAACAAATCACAGTCTGAGGTGGGTCACTTCTTCAGTTAGTGACTGGTCTCCCACCAAATCACTGCCTGAGGTGGCCCACTGCTGCATCCAGTAATTGGTCACCCAGCAAATAACTCACGCCAGCGGGTCACTGCTCCAGCCAGTAACTGGTGTCCCGGCAAATCACTGACTCTGTCAGGTCACTTCTCCAGCCAGTAACTTGTCACCCAGCAAATCACTGAATGAGGAAGGTCACTGCTCCAGCCAGTAACTGGTCTCCCATCAAATAACTGGCTGAGGCAGGTCACTGCTCCAGCCAGTAACTGGTTCCCCAGCAAATCACTGACTCCGGAAGGTCACTGCTCCAACCAGTAACTGGTCCCCCAGCAAATCACTGACTCCGGAAGGTCACTGCTCCAACCAGTAACTGGTCCCCCAGCAAATCACTGACTCCGTAAGGTCACTGCTCCAACCAGTAACTGGTCCCCCAGCAAATCACTGACTCCGGAAGGTCACTGCTCCAACCAGTAACTGGTCCCCCAGCAAATCACTGACTCCGGAAGGTCACTGCTCCAACCAGTAACTGGTCCCCCAGCAAATCACTGACTCCGGAAGGTCACTGCTCCAACCAGTAACTGGTCCCCCAGCAAATCACTGACTCCGGAAGGTCACTGCTCCAACCAGTAACTGGTCTCCCAGCAAATCACTGACTACAGCACTGGTGGAAGGGTCGTTCCTTGTGCTTCCTGTGTTCTCAGGGAGGCCGAGTGCAGCAAGGCCCAGGCAGAGGTAGGTGACATTTTATTTTACTGCTCGAATTGCAAATAAAAAACAAGTTTGAATAAACAAAAAATGAGGAAAATACCGTTATCAACATAATGTCTAAGATAATACAGTATACATGATGTAATGTATACACAGTGGAAATGTTTCGTTACAGCCATGGCTTCCATTGATAAGCAGATGTGATTAAAGTAAACTTCAAAGGTGATCAGGTTGATCTCATTGATGATGTATCAGTCCTAAAGCCACATTTCCAGAGAACATGAGCAATTCTCTCTACTTACGTCAGAATGTCATCTCTGCTCAAAGTGCTATAATTTGACATTGTGTACATCCATAAAATTTCATGACATTACTAGCTGTGAACACCAGATAGCCCAGCAGGGATCCATCAAATGCTCAACATTAGACCTGAAAGTGAACAACAGCTGTTCCAACGCATTATTTCCAGAGAGGCCAACTAACAGGAATCATCCACATATTGTCTCATTTCTGGCGCGGACCACGATATCCATAACGACCGCATCCACTCATTAAATATTCGCCATTCATCAAAGTACAGAAAATCAGAATTTCAATTGATTCTACTACAGAACAGGAGAGTTGTGGTCTGTTTGTGGTCTTTGTGTTCATCGGTTGCATATTCTATGATAAATGAGGTTAGTAGATTCTCGTTTTACAGGACTATGAATTGAAAAGAACAAAATTAGCAATTCACTTATACAATGATAATAGAATAATACACTGGGGCACTGAGGGGTTATATACAGGAGTGGACACAAGCCATGTGATGGGTTATATACAGGAGAGGACGCAAGTCATGTGATGGGTTATATACAGGAGAGGACGCAAGTCATGTGAGGGGGTTATATACAGGAGAGGACGCAAGTCATGTGAGGGGTAATATATAGGAGAGGACGCAAGTCATGTGAGGGGTTATATACAGGAGAGGACGCAAGTCATGTGAGGGGATTATATACAGCAGAGGATACAAGCCATGTGAGGGGGTTATATACAGGAGAGGACACAAGCCATGTGAGAGGTTATATACAGGAGAGGACACAAGCCATGTGAGAGGGTTATATACAGGAGAGGACACAAGCCATGTGAGAGGGTTATATATATGGGAGAGGACATAAGTCATGTGAGGGGTTATATGCAGCAGAGGACACTACTGTTAATTTTGGATTTGAGGCTAAGTCCTGCATTTTTAAGCCCTCTAGTCACACCCCAGGGAGATGACGACATATGAGGCTGTGGTCACATGTGGAAAAAAGGGTGTGGTCGCAGGTTGCGTTTTTGATTGCGTTTTAATTGCATTTTGAAGCACATTACAAAGAGAGGTGAATTGCTTAATTACATTACTGTTAACATTTGCATTTACAAAACGCATAGTAAAAACGTGATGTTAACGCATGCATTAACGTCACGTTTATATTGCGTTTTGTAAATGCAAATGTTAACACAGCTTTGAATTCTTGAATAATTAAAGCTGTGTTGGGATTGGTTGACACAGTTTCACTTCGAGACACATAACAATCTGAAATACCCTATACCAGTGATGGCAAACCTTTTAGCAGCTGTGGCAGGGTAGCTGCCACTACAGTAGATTTTGGGTATAGATTGAGTGTGTTGCTGGATGGATGTGGGAAAGCTGGGTGTTTTTGCCACTAATGAGGATTCATTTGCATCCAGCTGGAAGTCCTGCATAACTACCTGGTGCAGACTTTCCACAATGGCTCCACCCTGGGGAAGAGACAGGCTACGTCAAAGGCCTGTGGAGCTGTGGCAGTGAACTGTTACTGAGTTTTTGGGGTGCCTGGCAGTAGGCCAGCACCTGGTGAGGTAGGGAACCTCGATGTATAGTTAGTGCCGGAGAGGCTTAGGCTTTATTTTTGCTGTTTTGTTTTTACTGCCGAATAAAACTGGCTGCGGTCAGTAATACCCAAGTCGCACAGTGTGGACAGTGAAGTTACTTGTGTGCTGGTGAATTGTGCCCATCTACCGCAGGAGACGACGATCCCGGACCTAATCCCTTACATATGGTGGAGGTATGCTATGGCACAATATAGCACAAAAACTGTGTTGCAGCAGGATTTAAAGGGCCAGTAGCCCTATGTGTGAGACTGTCTCTAAAGCTTTTGGTGTCTGAGGAGAGAGACACAGACCCAGAGACTGGTGTTTGCTGCTGGAAACACTGTGGGGCAGCGAAAAGCCTAAATAGAAAGTCTGTCTCTGTGGAGAGAGACGTACAGAGACTGTTGCTGTTTTGCTTAAATTCTTGCCATGGGTCCAATGAATGAATTTGAGAGGCGCTTGTGGCAGATGATGTGGGATGAAGACCCTAAAATACTGAAAGGTTATTCCCAAAGTGATGTGGCAGAGGTTGAAGTGAAACGTGAGTCTGCATGGGAGCAACTACAGCGGTCCCTGGATATACAGACTTCTAGACAACATGGAGGTTCTACAACTTCAGGAGTGTTTCCACCCACATGCCCTACACTGCCTGATGCTGCTAGGCGGCCTGCCAAGCCAAGCGGATGCCCTACACTGCCTGATGCTGCTAGGAGGCCTGCCAAGCCAAGCGGATGCCGCTCCATTCTCCAAGGAGCCTGTGAAGTGTCTGCAAATCCAGTGGGAAAAATGGTGTGTGCTGTTGCCAAGGACAACCAACTGGATCAGGTATGCAGATGCCTTAAAATGGACTGTTGTGTGGCTGGATGTCCTGCTACCAAATGGCCTAGTGTGAAAAGGTCTCTACTGCAGCGCAAAGAGGTGGTTGCTAGGGGCAACCATCAGTGGCAGCATGTGGCTGTCCCATCTGTGCAGCGGAAGGAGCCATGCTGGAGCTGCCAATGTGTGGATGTCTGTGCACCTCATTGTCCTCAAGTCAGGAGGCCGGAGAACATGCCAAATAAGACATGTGAGTTGTTGGTGGGTGGAATCCAGCTGTCAGTGGAGCTGGACTGTCTTCAGGATGTCTCAAGAGTGCACCCTGACATCTTGATGTTTCTGAGGAGTGAACCAGGGACGGGTAAGACTGTATGCATTGAGTTTAAAACTGGCTTTGGGGCTGTGACTCATGAGCTTGAACTCTGTTCAGACCTGGAGGTCGAGTTCATACTGGGCAAAGACTTTGCTTATTTCTGGCAGCTGTGGGAGAGTATCCCAAATGGTGCCAAAGCTGCCTATTCCTGGGAAAAGCCTCCTGCACAGTGTTCCGTAGAACAGTCCAAAAGAGACAGTGCAGAGAAGTCACAGAGGAAACTCCCTGAGGTGATGGTGGACAGAGTCTCACTGTCTGGCAATCTGAGCGGTGACCAAGATGGGTTAAACCCACAGAATGAGACTGTACAGCTGGGACTTGTAGAGTCTAATGGACTGTGTGATAAGACTGAATTGCATGCAATAACTTGTACTGAAATTGACACTGAAGTAATGTCATGTTTTGTGAATAACTTGCCTTTAACCCATGATTGTATCTTACCACCTATTCAGGTAAATGCAGAGTGTGAACAGGCAGGTAAAGGTGCAGCCAATTGTAATGAGGGGATTAGCTCAAGTGTGCCCCTAGAGGTTGTGGGTTGTAATGCCAAAGATGGCAACACTGATAAGCATGCTGTAGCTAATGGCAACCAAGATGGCAATGCTACCATAATGGTTTTGTGTGAAGCCAATGTAAATGATATTGACCATGGTTACCTTCCAGCTCAGAGTAAAGTGAGCACTGATAACTCTGAATTGCATGAGTGCGAACTGAGCCTTAATCAAATGGCTGTAAGTGCCAATATTGTGGATGAGCTTGAGGTCTATAAGGCTGACAATGTGTTTTGGCCTACTGATATATGTTCCACTAAATGCTTTCGTACCCCAGACTCTGTGGAATGTGACGATCCACAGTTTCAGTCACTGGTTGATGACCAAGAAGGTAAAATGTCCGATGACAACCAGAGATCTACTGCACCTAAATATTATGAGGAGACTTGTTTTACAAATGTGAGTGTGAACAATGCCAAAAAAGTCACATACAAACTGAAAAGTCATAGGATAAGTTGTTCGGGTGTAAAACTTTATAAATGCCAGGTCTGCCATGTTCGCTTTGCCAAAAAAGCTGCAGCAAAGAGGCACATGTTGCAGAAGCATACTGACATGATTGATGTTTTGCATCGTCTGTCCCATGATAAGGAGCTTAAAGAGGTACATATGAGCATCCAGCTCGCATTCAAGTTCCAAGGCAAGAAATGTGGGGTTGTTAAGTGTTTTAACAGTATTTTGCACCAGAAATCTTGCAAAAAGGTGACCAGGCTGAAACCTGACCAATGTGAACAGGTCTGTAAGCCAAGCATGATGCTTAATTGCACGCAGTCTGAGTTTGTGTATGAACAGGGTGCGAGTGAGACTACAAGCCATGGAATTGCTGAGGTGGATCCTGATTGTGGAGACTATGAAGATACGGTGAGGGAACTTAAAGTGGAGACCACAGCAGTACATGAGTGTGAAGCAGAACAACCCTTGCCTCCATTCCACTCCACTCCTTCTAATAAACCCAGAGGTAAACTGTTGGAAGAATTGAATCTGCCAAATGGCGCTGTTGCTGGTAACCCAGTTTATGATCCAGGTACAGGGGCAAGAGTAAACCCCAAACTCCAGGTGATGAGTGGCTTAAATACCAATCTACTACAAGCAGATGACAAAGAAGATGGTTGTGATGTTCAGAGTCTGACAGAAGTGAGTCACCTGTGTGATGATTTGAAAAGCAGTAGGAAGAAGCAACATCCAGAAAAACCTAAAATGGTAATTGAGGTTGTGGATGGTGGTCTCCAAAAAGGTGATTGTAAGATCCCGATAAGAACCCTGCAAGTGCCCGTTGGGGAGGAACGGCGGACTGATCTGGAAAAACTCCAGATCCTGAAGGTACCGGTGGCTATTACTTGTAGAGGTGAGCTTCACTCGTATGAAGAGAAGATGGCCAGTAAAGGTGTGACAGAAGAGGAGAATCTACTAGATCACACATTACCTCTGACAAAGGTGTACCAGACATTTCAAGACCGAAGTGGTGAGATGGAAACATGGGCTGTCTTGTCCTCTAAAATGACACCAAGGAGAAAGAATCCAGTAGGTGCACCGCCCATGAAGAAAAAGAAAAGTCTTAGGCTTAGTCATGCATGGCCAAAATCCCCATATGTGACATTTGTGGCAGGAGTGACTCCAAATGTAACTATACCGCAATGGAGGAACTTTGACCCTGGAGGGGGGTTGATCTATGTGAAAAAGTCCTACGGCCTTTATCAGGGGGGGAGGATATGTGGCAGGGTAGCTGCCACTACAGTAGATTTTGGGTATAGATTGAGTGTGTTGCTGGATGGATGTGGGAAAGCTGGGTGTTTTTGCCACTAATGAGGATTCATTTGCATCCAGCTGGAAGTCCTGCATAACTACCTGGTGCAGACTTTCCACAATGGCTCCACCCTGGGGAAGAGACAGGCTACGTCAAAGGCCTGTGGAGCTGTGGCAGTGAACTGTTACTGAGTTTTTGGGGTGCCTGGCAGTAGGCCAGCACCTGGTGAGGTAGGGAACCTCGATGTATAGTTAGTGCCGGAGAGGCTTAGGCTTTATTTTTGCTGTTTTGTTTTTACTGCCGAATAAAACTGGCTGCGGTCAGTAATACCCAAGTCGCACAGTGTGGACAGTGAAGTTACTTGTGTGCTGGTGAATTGTGCCCATCTACCCCAGGAGACGACGATCCCGGACCTAATCCCTTACACAGCCGAGTGCCCAAACTGCAGCCCAAAACCCCCCTTATTTATTGCGAGGTGCTAACCAAAAATTAAAGCAGTAACTTATTGCTCCCTGCTCTTCAACAACTTTCGATCATATTGGCCTCCTGAGGACAAGATGGAACATTTGCATCATTTTAGCTTCTTTCCAGTGTCCCTCTGCACACAGAGAATTGTGGGGCCAGCAGAAGGTATTCCAAAGATAATTCGGCCCTGTCTACTCATTCTCCCTCTTCCTACATACCCAAGTAGCAAAGTAAGTATCACTTAAATATATGACTAAACGCAGCATCTTTTAAGTTGCTTGGAACTGCAGGAAGATTCTTTGAGTCCTGTCTGGTGTGATGGGGCGATGGCCCGGGTGCCCACAAAAAGGGCTCTGAGTGCCACCTCTGGCACCCGTGCCATAGGTTCGCCACCACTGCCCTATGCTTATCTCACAATCTAGTCTAATACACAGTATGGGAAAAGGTATTTATATAGCCACCAATTGTGCAAGTTCTCCCACTGAAAAAGATGAGATGTCCGTAATTGACATCATAGGTAGAACCTCAGTTAATGAGTGACAAAATGTGACAACAGATCCAGAAAATAAAATTGTCTGAGTCTAAAGGATTTAGCCATATTAAAAATAAAAACTGTATTCCTGCACAGCCCCTTTAACAGCCACTGTAGATTGCCCCTTATTGATGGCTATAATGTACCCATTCACCCCCAAACTGACCATTTTCTCCAGCACTCAAACCATAGAAAGTCTTTCAAGTGGCCCCCATTCTGTTACGCTTCTTTAAAGTGGACCTCTACATATAATGCTGCCCCCCCTCCTTTATGTGGCTTTCCTACTTGGTAAGCCTCACTTTCTACAGACCTTATCAACTATACCACATTTATAGTGAGTCCTCCTTTCTTTTACACCACTACAACACACAAACTGCATCTCATACATGCGGCACCATACAAGGGGGTATCATAAAAATCCTCCGAAATCTGTAAAATATCTCATCCCTGCTTTATAGTATTCTGGCTTCCAAATCCACAAATAGTACCTTTTCCAGCAGGTTGGAAGTCCTCAGAACATGTTTTATAAGTGGGTAACATTGCTGAATATTTCCACAAACTACTTTTCTTCTTGCCCAAGATGCAGTAAAGGAGGTGGGGTAGCTCGACCATGCAGTTAAGCATCCCCATCTCCTACCTTTTATATGCACTGCCCACTGAACCTTGGGATCGCGGCTCTGGCTCTGCACATACCTGGCCGGATCACAGTCTCTCTGCCCAAGCTCCAAGACGCACTTCACATACGTGAGAATTCTGGCAAACCAAAGAGTGACGTCCGCTGGAGGAGGCGGGGTGTGCGGTGGAAACGGTCAACCGTAGGCCAGGGTTGCATTCTGCCTGGTCAAGCTACCCCTGATCTTGAATGCATCTTGGGCAATAATAAAAGTTGTTTTTGAAGATAAGAAGCAACATTGCCCTCCTATTAAAATATGCTCTAAGGACTTCCAACCTGCTAGGCAAGGTTCTCTTTGTAGATTTGGAGGGGTACATGTAATGACAGGTTCCCTTTAAAGTGTATGGGGGCATGAATGAATGCTTTTTTGGTTTATGTACTTTTCTCCATTTCTTCTCCAGATTGCCAGAATTGACTCTACATACCCCACTTCAGTAGAGGGGAGGCTTGGGAAGTAGAGAATTATTTCAGGCTTAAACCGTAACCGTCAATTGAGATAATTTTTATATTGTATGCAGGAGGATGTGGTGAACTTTTTCTAATATAATTTTGTAAAAAATATCAAGCTACTCCCTCCCATAGAGATCCCTGTGTTTGGTTAAACAGCTCTGGCAGTGAGGATTCCTCCCTTTGCTTTCGTCTTGGTCTTTGTAAACACTGCTTGTAGCATACTGCAGCCAGGGAGAGAGCAGAAAGGGTTTCCACTCACAGTTGTGTAACAAACAGGAGAGCAGAGAGACCCTTCTTCAATCTGGTAGACAGATCTTGTAACGAAAACTTACGTCTGAAATACTGTACGCCAAACTACCACACAGTCTGAGTGCAGGCTGACAGAACAGAGCAAGAGGGCGAACTAAGCCTGGGCTGATCTACCAGCTAGACCCTACCAAGGCAGAAACCCCCTTGAAGGTAGGGAGCCTCTGCCGCAGGAACCTCCTAACTACCCTGCAAGGCCCTGGGAGGTGAGAGGAACCCAAACAAGGATGAAACAAGCGGGGTTCAAGACAGCATAAGAAACCAAAGCAGACACGTGGAGAGAGAACTAAAGATGTACAGACACTGAACATAAAAACGTAAGCAAAACTGCCCGGTCACACCAGAGGGTACGTCAAGGTCAAACCACCAGACAAGGAAGAGTAACCTAACTGGTGAATACATTACCAGGGTGAAGCAAACAATGCTACAGGAGACCAGGAATCCAGCTAGGCTGTAAGTTCCAGAAGGACAAACACTGGCACAGGTGGAAGGTCCAGATCCAATTTATGTAGCCTGAGATCCACCCCCAGAATCCCATAGGAGCAGGAATCCAGGCTGACTCAGACAGACAGACAGCTTTAATTTCCCTAAAGCGCACACGTCCTGGATGCCCGCTGCCCCATGCGTGCAGCAGGATTAACTCGCTGCGGACCGGGGGCGCAGCCAGCGCAGAGACGCGCAGAAACTTGGGGAGGACCGGTAGCATTATCAGCATGGAGGGTAGAAGGACCAGCAGACGCGGTGTTCCTTCCAGCGGATCTGACAGATCTACCATAGCAACGTACAAGTAACGTTGTCAGTAAGGGGCACATTGCAGCCTGTTACTTTACAAACTAAGCAGCATTTCTCCATGAAGTATGTTAGAAAAAAGTTCAAAACACTCTCCCTTACAGATCAAAAATCATCTGAAATGATGGTTAATATTTAATACTACACCAGATTTGTGAAACTTTAATTAATTAGTTGCTGTTCAATTCAATACCATCTTCGTTCGAACCAACTGCAAAAAGTTGCACAAAATTCTACTCCATGTGATTAAAATTATCCATAATAAATATACATTAAAGGGGTTTTCCCACGAACACAAGTTAGGCCCTATTCACAGGATACGGCCTAACGTGCTGATCGGTGGGGGTCTCAGTGATGAGACCCCCACAGATCACAAAAACAAGGGTTCCCACGTACAAAAGTCCCACGTACCTCCCTCGGAACCCTCGTCGCTCTGTCAAAGTAATGGAGCAGATGGCAGCGCATGACCCTTCTGCTATATTAATCTCTATGTTGTTGACGGAGATCGGTGAGCGAGGTGCTCGGCAATTTCCGACAGCTCCAAAGAGATGAATAGAGCGCTACGACGGAGCGAGGAGGGGTTCGGCGGAGGTATGAGGGACCCCATCAGACCACTTGTTTTCATGATCTGTGGGGGTCTCATGACTGAGACCCCTGTCAATCAGCCACTTAGGCCCTATCCTGTGGATAGGGCCTGACTTGTGTTTGTTGGAAAACCCCTTTAAATGGGGAGATTTACTAGCGAACTGGCAGTAAATGCTATTATTTCCCTCTTTAGGCCACCTCCATGGCAAGTGGGGGGATGGGGGGCGTGAAGAGGGGAGCTTACAATGGTGGAGTGAGTCTGTGCGGGGCTGTGGCGCAAATGTACATTGAACAGGACCAGTCAAAGAATTGTAAGCCTATGCCTTGCTGCATACATGAAGAGGACAGAACCTCCTGATGTATCCGGTGGTACCAGAGGGGCGAGGACTTTATCATACATATTATTATCGCACCCCAAAATTGCTATTATTTGTAAATAATAAAAAATTAATAGAAATGCTAATAATTAATCCCAGTAATGTTAATGTATCAGTTTCCGTCTCCATGTTTCCTGGAGGGATTTCTATCTACTTCATTTAATAATTCTTTTGGGAACAAATCTCTGCCCACCCTGCAGCCGGCAGCAGTTCTGACAGCGCATTCTGTCATCCCCTAATTATTTTTCAATGGGAAGAGCACGAGGGGCAGTCACTTTTGAGAATAAATCATTTTTGTTTCCTGGATAAAAATGAGTTTGCTCCCTGAGAGTTGTGCAGATTATCTGCATAGTAAATCAATTTCAATGAAGATGACTTCCACTAGTCCTTGGTATATTACAGGCTGTGTAGTGCCAACATAAATTAAGAGGTAAGGGTTTCTGCCTCATAAATATTGCTGAATTGCCTTAGCGTGTTTATCAGAAAGTCCTGATGCTCTTCTTTCTACCAAGATCTAGCTCATAGCCCCCTGATATAGCAAAGCACAGAGAAAGGCGCGGGCACAGATATGATAAGGAGGTCAGTGCCACCACCACCTAGCCTGTACTAGAATCATAAATAAACCATAATCAAAAAAGAAAAATGTGTCAGTGATGATAAGAGACATATTTACATACTGCCCCAGACACTAAGTCTGAGCACATCCCCTTAAAAAGCGACAATTGAGGTCACCATAAAAGACAACCAATTATGTGGGGAATTGCTCAGGTAGATGCCTGGTAGTAGTGCAGGAAGCAGGGACACATGCAGGATTACAGTCCAAATAAAGTGTTTTATTCACACTTCAAAAAACAACATAAATTCAGCCTTGGTTTTGGCACATATAAAGCAACACAAAATAAACCCTGCCCGGCTAGGCACTGCCTAATACAATATCAGATCCTAGCTATACGGGTCCCAGGCTGCCTGGCACACGCTCTTGGCCAGCTGAATATCAGGAGGCACTCAGTTACCTTTGCTGTGTGAACACGGTCCAGCCTTCAGCTCTCCAGGTAGTGCCTATCCTAGTGCTTCTGGCCTGCAGATTATATCAGGCTCTAACGAGGCCTGTGCCCCGCACCTGTGGGCTATACAAAAGCCCAGGACAGAAGCCCGGATGGAGTAGGAGTCCCACTACCAGCCTACCCCTACTCCATAATAAGCAGGCCCAGTATGGACATTACCAATGTGTCCATGTTAGCTAGGCCAACATAGACCAAACAGACTACTCCTGTTTACCACATGTCTGCATTAACCCTTGAGTTACTGCAGACAAAACCAGGGCTTTTACTACCTGCATTTTATCTGCCTGTAAGACAGCGGTTTTCCCACACAACACCTCTTACTTTCTCACAAAAGTCATTATTGTAATATTTGGTCAGTGTTAACGAAAGCGATCAGATATAAAACTATAACTGAGATATATATATATAAAACCCACTGTCCCCCGCTTCTATAGATTTAAAGTGAACCTGTCACCAGTAATGTAATTTTTAGCTGATGTCAGGTTCCAGTAGTCTATGCTATGCTATGAATGCCTTTGTCAGCATTCTGAATTATTTCAGTAGTTTATATAACTTTAATTCACATAACCTAGCTCCCTGCCATCAGCATGTGGTGAGTTTCTGGGGAGGGGGCAGCTACAGCCTGTGTGTGCCTGTGTCAGTCTCCTCTCCTCCTCACTTTTGCAGCTCCCTCCTTACGTCCTGTCATGTGCATTTTCACGGGTGCCCCCACGAACCATGTCTCGGATGGTGCGCACCCGTGCCTTTCTCTGTGGTGTGGCTCCCCCCGGTCCGAACTTACCTCTCCACATTCCGGCTCCCGTCCCAGTTAGGCCGAGCAAGCACCCCCGCCCCCTATGGGCGTGTGTGCATCAGCACTCGAAAATTTAACGGGCCAGTGCACTGTTAATTGACACTGACCATTTCCGAGTTCCCATAAACACTGGTGGCTCCCATCATTCCCCTCCGGCTCTTTGAGTCAAAAACCTTAGAGAAATCTCCCCTGCGTGATTCCTGTGTTCTTGATTCTCCAGTGTTCCTGAGCTTCTGTGTGTTCCTTTGTTCCTGCATTCCTGTTACCGTGTTCCAGTCTGTTCCTGTGTTCCCGCTCGTTCATTTTTCCCATGTGTTCCCATGTTCCATTTTCCCATCTGCCTGGACCTCCCGTTGCTGACTCCGGATTGGACTCTGACTTCTCCATCGCTGCCGCCTGCCCTGACTCCGTGCCTGTTCTCAACGTTGAGCCTGGATCACGTCTCTGTACTGTCACCTTGGCTGCCACCACGAGCTAGTCGCACCTTTGGAATGAACTGGTGGCACCCTGCAGCAGCAAGACCAGGTGCCACTTAGACTCCGGTCCAAGGTATTGGCTAGTACCATCTCCCGCGGTGGTCCGGGGGTCCACTGACCCCGAACCATGACATGCATTGAGCAGGTAGGGATATGGTGTAGAGTACAGGAACAATGCATGAGGAGAATGGGACACAAGCTACAGCAGCTATGATGCAATTACCATAGGTTCTGTGCCGGTACTGGCATTATATTAATACTTAATATGACTTGTAAAAGAGACAGAATGGTGCCAGCCAAATACAGGAAGAATCTATAGAAAAACTTCTGGATTCTGCAAGATACCATAACTATGATGTATAATCATGTCCCTGGCACTGAAGTGATAGTGACTTATCCAAAAAAGGATAAATAGTTGTTGTCCGTTTTATTGCCCCAATCAAGTGACCCTATACATTTCTGGGTCATACTTATGTCACAGAGAAGTATCCCATCCAGGTTCCCCAAACTTAGCAAACAAAGACCTAATGCAAAGACTAGATTCTGCTCTAGAGGATAGATCATATGATGGTCTAGTTGCTTTGGAGGTCACAATATTCACAGATAGGAAAACTTTTGTAAATGTAAAATTATTTTAGATGAATAATTCTAATATAGATTTTTCTTTAGGTTTTCTTTATACTGACATAAATCAACATTGAGATACATTATGCATCGTGTGATAAACATGTGATCCTCTCGTATTATGTTCTAGAACATTATCAGAAATCAATGTACCAAAGCAGAAAAAATAATGAGAAAACAAATAAGACTTTCCATATCATTAGATATAAACAGGTTTATCTCAATTAACGGGTAATTAAAAGGCAATAAAAATGAAGCTGAATTTGCTGCATATTTCTATTCTTAAAGTCTAATACCACAGATCAAAGATAAGTACTTTAATCTCCCGTTATTTATCATGCCTTGCCGTGGGTAATTATTATGTATCGCTCATGTACTCGCTCCTCTGGACGCCATTACTCACTGGCGGAGATTACTTATTCCATTCCTTATTATAAGAAGAATTGATATATCTTCACACTGTGATCACAATTAGACTTACATCTACATTGAATACAATTATAGAAAATATGTGTATGGATTGTGTCTGATTTATTTTTATCACACTGCACAAGTATTAACTTGGGGTTAAAAGGTTTGCTAGTCAGTGGGATGGCCCAATAGTACGGCCAAGATCAATGCAATGGCATCAAAGGGGATAAACATTTAGGGACATTGGGGCTCATTTACTAAGGGTCCGCGGAGCGCATTTTCGCCGAGTTTCCCAACGATTTATGTTTTGTGCCGCATTTAATAGGGGTTTTTGGCGCACGCGATCGGATTTTGGTGCATCGGCACCGGCTTGCACACAATACAAATCGGGGGGTGGGCCGTCGGACAACCCGATGGATTCGGACTACGCACAGGATTTAACATTTCAAATTGTGTTGCAAGACACGCACTTACAAGCACTGGGAAGAAGAAGGTGAACTCCGGCGGACCTCGGCAGGGAAGCGATGGATGCAGGAACACGGGCGCACGAGCTACGTTAATCGCGCCGGACTTCATCTTCGTCGGACTGTCAGAATCAGTGATCACAACAGGACCAGGTAAGTAAATTTAGCCCATTGGGATGAAGTGTGGAAGGATAACTGTCAGATTTCCACTCATGGCCTAAATGTATGACAAACATTGTTAAGGTATAGCACTTGGGGGGTATAGCAAACCCACCCCCAAAGTGTCCTTCCTCACGCTTCTTTCTGGTAAATGCTTGGACTACATGGGACCTGTTTCTGAATTTCACCTTACATCCCATAGTCCACGGAGGTCACGGAATCCGCCTCCAACAATTCACTTTAAGTTTTCAACTCAGAAATGGCAAAAGAAATTCATATTACAGAACAGAATGCCTCCCTACTGGAGGTGTATCTTGAAGTATCATCTTTAATAGAGGCCATGTAAAAGAAAGACAATTAAAAAAGAGAACAAATGAATAACATGCGATGAACACTATTAGTGTGAGGGTTCCAGGAAGTCATATGGAAGGACATTACAAGACAATTTATAAGACCATCTCA
This sequence comes from Engystomops pustulosus, assembly GCF_040894005.1. Taxonomy (NCBI): domain Eukaryota; kingdom Metazoa; phylum Chordata; class Amphibia; order Anura; family Leptodactylidae; genus Engystomops; species Engystomops pustulosus. The sequence goes on from NC_092411.1 coordinate 254,052,855, forward strand.
CTGAGTGAATATTCTCACTTCATCCGTTCCTGCAATTGAGTTGAGAGAAATAGAAAGGTAGAAAGTAGCATAGACCATAAACATAATTGACTATGGACCATCACGAAAGTGGGGAAGTGGGAAATAGGGTAGTGGGAGGAGGGATTAGGGAACTGATCGTATTGCTTCAATTCACCCTCTTACGCTCCTGTATCATCCATTCTGGCCAATAAGTGACTTAGTTGGTCAATAATCGTAATCCATGTCAATTTAGATGTCACAAATGTAAATGGAATAGTGGGGGATCTCCATACTCTGGCAATGGCTATTTTTGCCACTAGTAAGATAAACCTAACCAATTTCCTTGTGGCTTTCGGTAGGTGCACAAGCTCACCCTTAAGTAATTCTATGATAGGGGATTTTTCTTTGGGGAAAATAGTCAAGGAATTCATGAGATCCCAAACTTTCTCCCAGAATTTATCTACTATCTGGCAATACTACCAAACATAAAGAAAGGAACCCTCATAGCCACAAGCACCAATTCACTTTTGGACTGGGGCAGATGCTGATAATCAGAAGTAGAGGTGTGATGTAGGAGTCGGAGAAGGGTCAATTTTCCAGGTCTTCTTGGACGCCCTTGGGGGCTGGGGAAAGGGTGTAACATCTCCTTCCTACCCAAAGTGTACTTAAACTGTTCTGTCTCCCGTTTCATGGTGGGACTTCCTGTTTCCTGTAACTGCTTGTGGTCCCCAATGCTAGGACTACACGGGGCCTGCTTCAGCCAAACTGTGGTCTCTTTGGAGCATAGACCATCACCTCCTCTTACATTTTCTGGTACAAGGAGGCGAGGAATTTGCCAAAATGGGTTCTCTGTCCTCGCACAGATGTACAGATTTGGGGAGGGGGGCTGTCATCCCTGCCCCCACAGGGTTTTCCAGGTTTGGTGGAAAACCCTTTTCATTTCAGATATACATGTACTTGGCTGAGAAGAATTGTTTACCCCTGAAGATCCCTTACAGACGTCTATTTACTTGCAATAATTATTTCACTCTTTCACAACATTACAAGAAGACTATTGGAATGGAGTGTCTTCTTTGAGGATAAGGGCTTTCTTTGAGGACACTGGAGTGTAAAATATAATGTAAGATATTTTTCTCTGGAGATAAGATTATGTACATCCACTCATGGTTATGTGAACATTACATATAATTCTCCATACACAGACTTGATGTGTTGCCTTAGTAACTAATAGAAACTAATGCTGCAGCCATTTCTCTAATGCACAAAGTAATTCTTGTTTGTACAGAGTAATACACATCGGATTTTATAGGATTTTATTCCCTCCTTGTAGATGAGTGTTCAGCAGCCTTGATCAATAATGTGCTGTGGCTCAGAAGCTCGGTCAGTAGGGTCAGAGGACCATGGCCAGGGGTCTGCCTTGATGTTGGGACAAAAATTGAAGTTGAACAAAGACAAAGAAGAAAGACCATTGGCCTTGGTGGGGTAACAAGAGCTAAGCAGGATCTTCAAGCAGATGGACATATTCCTCCAGTGCCAATTTGACTGCAAGAAGCTCGTAGTCTCTATCATAACAAGGTGAAACTAATTGTATTCTGAGTTTAGAGTTTCTTAAAGGGTTAGCACATCTAAGATTAGATCCGCTATCACCATTGGCTGATAGAAACATAGTTGAGCTGTGTAAAACACATCCTGCTCCCTCCTGCTGAGCGACTTGTATTCTCACCTGAGGCCATTGAAGCCTCTAGTAAATCGTATGCACCAGTACTGCATCCGCCTGGCTTCCGCCGAGCATATGCTTGGGAGGTTCCCCAGTGATGTCACAATGGACAATGGACAACAGGACAATGACATCATTCGGGACACACCCTAAACATCAGCCAATGAGTGGCTGCTGCTCATGTTGACTCCTCCACCCGCATTCTGAGGAAAGGAGGAGGCACCGGGCAACGTATCCCACTGTATGTGCATACAATATATCTATCCGATTTGTCCTTACAACCAGGGCTGGCGTTAGGGCATGGAAAACTGGGCATTTGCCTAGGGCCCCCTGTTCTAAAGGGGCCCAATGCATGTGGACCTTTGTGGGCAGAGGATGTTTTGCTCCTTTAATATTCCTTGGTTTAATGCCCGGGTGAAGATGCTTATCATATATCTCCTGCCTATATACCGTATATAGTCAAATATAATCCCAGTTTTTCAGCAACATTTTTGTGCTGAAAAAGCACCGCTCAGCCTAGACTGAGTACAGAGTTTAATTTATAATAATTAAACTCTGTACTCGCCACAGATCCTCTTCTTGGTCCTTGGCTGTTGGCATCACCAGGTCCGTGTGTGGTACAGGCGCACAGACTATGACGCCGGCAAGCAGCTGATGTCATAGTCCGTGCGCTCCTCAGATAAAGTTACACATCCATCACTGAAAATCTGTCTCGTTAGTCACATGATATACATTCAAACTGTAAATTTGTAGCCTGTGGTTGGCTGTAGATGTCATGTAAATGATGAACGTGACATAATGCCAGAAAAACTAGAGGGAACCAGAGCAGCTGCAGTGGAATGCAGAAACATTGTAAGCGTACATTGTTTCTTTATTTTCCTTTTTTTTATTTTCCAACCCTTGGTAATCTTTTACAAAAATATCTGCAAAACCTTTTTCTACAAATATGAGCCAAGGCAACATTCTCTATGTTGTATCCTGGCATCTTATCAGGGAATTACAGTTGCACCTGGGCCCTGATGTATTTAATATTGTCACATATACTACTTTATATGGCAACGACATGTAATTATAGGAATCCCTTAAGATAATTGATGGTGTTATAAGCTTCCCCTTTGAGCTCTGCGTGCGGCACACATTTACAACACACAACATAATAGTATTTTTTTTAATCAGAACATTTCCAGCTCTGCAGTATACTTTAGAGAGTGTAAATGATGAATCTGAACGTGACCTTTCCTTAAGGCTACACGTATATGTGATATTCTCTGCATTATTTCGCTGTATAAGGTTTTGGAATTCACTCCTGCAATTCCTATATACCTGGTGAGTCAGATCACATATTAGTACAGAATAGACCAACAGTGACATCTAGTGGTGCAGATCAGTCATTACCGATCATTGTGAACATTCCACTACTGCTCCATTTATTATTAATTTCCAAATTATGCTCCTCCCCCAGCATACCTCAGCATTCACTTCCCAGGGAATGTTTCCATTCCAATTTTTGAATTGTAAGTGATTTGACCTAAAACCAATTTTGTTCTTGGGTTTCATAGAAAATGTAGCTATGTTTTATCAATACAACATCATTTTTGGACACTACTTTTTAAGCTGTAGAGTGCTGCTTTCTCAACTTCACTTGCATAAGTCCTAACCAAGCGTCAAAGTGAGAATCAAGATTTTGGTCAGTGACTTGGGTTGGATTTTAGTCCTAGTGCTATCCAACCATGTATGTATTCCCAGTGTCATCCAAGTTGTGTCAGATTTTCACATATGATTTTCACATCCCTGAGCTGTTTTCTTTAAACATGTGCATGAAAAAAATGAAGCACCCAAGTGCCATCTATTTTTTATAAAGCACCCATTGGGTTAAAGGGAATCTACCATCAAAATCTATGATAAACCAAGGACACTTACACATAGATCCAGGCACCGTGACTGTGATAATCTTCTTATATTTGTTATCCATGGTCTCCTTCCTCCTAATATCAACTTTTTCAATCAAGGTAATGAGCGCCAGATAATTGAAGGCCGTATGCCAGTTTTCCATAATATGCTGCACCCTGCACATAAGTGAGTCAAACTATACTTTTGATAAATCTGAGACACTGTCTGGAGATTAAAGGGGTTTTCCCAAAAAAAAAAGTTAGGCCCTATCCTAGGGATCACGAAAACGAGGGATCCAATGGGGTCCCATGTACCTCCTTCGGACCCCTCGCCGCTCCATCAGACTAATGGAGCTGATGGCTGCACATGACCGTTCTGCTCCATCAATCCCTATGGAGCTGACCGATCTCCATCAGCTACATAGAGATTAATGGAGCAGAACAGTCATGTGCAGCCATCTGCTCCATTAGTCTGACGGAGCGGCGAGGGGTCCGAAGGAGGTACATGGGACCCCATCGGACCCCTCGTTTTCATGATCTGTGGGGGTCTTAGCACTTAGACCCCCCACTGATTAGCAAGTTATTAGCAAGCAAACTTTTATATGTAGTAAAAAACTCTTTAATGTACACCATTACATTACCTTTAAAAAAATGAGAGAATGTTTTACTATTGGACAAAAAATATCCCACATTCATTCATAATGTAACATATTTCTGCAAAACATGAACTGAAAATTCTAGTATTTTTGTTTTGAATAAATACTATAGAAGAAACATTAGAATTCTGTGTGGACCTGGAGGTCCTGAACACACATAACACTGTGTATATTCTGTTTACAAAGGTTTTGTTGGAAGATCAGGAAGCATCCAGTGTGACAAATGATAGGGGACAAGAGAAGATGTGCACGGAGAACAGGTGAAGCAGACACATCGCATCATTCACCCCAAAGCGTGTTCTGTCAATAACTACATCTGGGCTTCTAAAATAGAGGTACTCTATTAACCATTTACCTCCAGTCTTCACATAACAGACAGAGGTTTTACAGGTCAAGCTCATAAATAACAAATACAATAAAGCATCTCATATTTATTTTCAAAATAGAAGCCTAGAATATATAGCGTAAATCTTATGAAATCAGAGACATATGATGGTACAGCCACGTACACCTATATAAAAGGTCGCTCCAGTGTCTCCACCGGCCTTCCCAGAGGTCGCTCCAGTGTCTCCGCCGGCCTTCCCAGAGGTCGCTCCAGTGTCTCCACCAGCCTTCCCAGAGGTCGCTCCAGTGTCTCCGCCGGCCTTCCCAGAGGTCGCTCCAGTGTCTCCACCGGCCTTCCCAGAGGTCCCTCCAGTGTCTTCACCGGCCATTCTAGAGGCCTCTCCAGAGTCTCCGGCTTTCCTAGAACCCACTCCGGCCTCCGGCTTCCAAGAGCCGCCCCAGCCTCCGCAGCTTCCTAAAGCTGTTCCAGCTTTCCAAGAGCAGCTCCAGCCTCCGCAGCTTCCTAAAGCTGTTCCAGCTTTCCAAGAGTCGTTCCAGCCTCCGCAGCTTCCTAAAGCTGTTCCAGCTTTCCAAGAGCCGCTCCAGCCTCCGCAGCTTCCTAAAGCTGTTCCAGCTTTCCAAGAGCCGCTCCTGCCTCCGCAGCTTCCCAGTGCTACTCCGGCTTCCCAAGAGCCACTTCAGCCTCCGGTTGTACTGCTTGCTGAGGAGTCTAGGCAAGTTTGTCCTGTTTCTGCTTTTCTCCTTAGGTGTTCCGTCACCAAGATGAATTGGAGGAGGTGAAAGAAGAGGCTGAAGAAGAAGAGAAGAGGGGCCCTAAAGGAAGGGGGTACTGTCACGGGTGCTCCCACGATCCATGTCACGGATCGTGGGTACACCCGTGCTCCGCTGCCTGCCGGTCCCCGTCTCCCTGCCCTCACTTACCTCTCCTGGCTCCTGTCTGTGCTCCGGCTCCCGGCGTGTAGGCCGCACGCCTCCTTGCCTGCAGTCGCACGCTCTCACCACTAGAGGGCGCGCAGACTTCTCAAGCCTTAAAGGGCCAGCGTCCTCCTGATTGGCTCCTGCTAATCCGGCTCGCCCTTATAATCCGGTACCTCCCTTCTCTCCCTGCCGGATCTTCTCCTAGGATCTCCTATGGTTTCCATGCCAGGCTTCCCTAAGCCGTTCCTGTAGAAAAGAAAGCCAAAGCGTTTCCAGATGCTTTCCTGTGTTTCTGTGTGTCTCCAGCGTTCCCATACGCTCCTGGTGTGTCCTGTCTTCCAGCGTTTCCAGACGCCTCTGTGTCTCCTGTCTCCAGCGTTCCCCTACGCTTCCTGCTGTGCCTTCCAGGGTTCCAGTCCAGCGGTGTCTGCAGCCCGTGCCAGCGTTACCAGTGTTCCTCTGTGTTGCTGCTGTCATCCCAGGCTTGGACTGTTTCCTGCACATCCCTGTACCTTGGCTGCCACCGCGGGCCGCATACCATCTCCCGCGGTGGTCCAGAGGGTCCACTGGTCCACAGACTCCTCCCTCCGAACTCTTCCCAAAGAGACTTTTAGTTCAGTTGTCTGTGTGACCCGTTACAAAACCTAAAAATTCAAATCACCCTTGTTTTCCCTAGAACTGATATAAATATATATAAACAGTAAAAATCATAGTTTAACCCTGTAACGGAAAATAGCACCCACAGTCGAAAAAGCCACTTGTTTGCCATTTTGCAAAATATAAAAAAATTTAATAAAAGTGATAAAAAGGCCAAACAGTCCTCAAAATGGTAGCATTGACAACGAAAATGAAGAATTCTTTTTTTGTACAGGAGGTTTTAATTTTTGTAAATGTATGAAAACATGTACAAATTTGTTATCCTCATGATCGCACTGGCCCAAAGATTAAAGAAGACATGTCATTTAGGGCGCAAAATGCAAGACCTAAAATCCAAGCCCAAAACAAAATGGTGCAAATGTGTTTTTTCATCATTTTCTTTGTCTTCAGAATTATTTTCCCGCTACCCAGTACATGGCATGGCTCTTTACATGGAAAAATAAAATTATGAATTTTTGCAGGTGGAAAATGAAAACGGAAAAACAAAAAAGGGCCTGGTCGTTAAAGGGGTTAAAGGGTTTTCTTGTGCCCTCCTTTTAAAATGATGTAAACAAGTCAAAAGTGCTCTGGTAGGCATTACTAGAGCCCCTCCATGCTGTAGCTTCCCACACTGTTCTGGAGCACTTCCCCCCTCATGCTGTGTGCTAAAACTTCCAATTGCCATGAGATTACAACAGGCAGAAAGAGGGTGGATGTTTCAAGGTAGCAGGCGGAGGGGAAGAAGCACAGAGATGCTCTGGTAACACACTACACTGCCCTTCTGGTTCCTTAGCATAACTTTTAAAGTTGTTTTTAAAAGGAAAGAGGTCATAGATAACAAATATAAGAAGATTACCACAGTCACAGTGCCTCAGGGCTAGACTTGCCCACTGTGGTGCTGATGAAATATTCAGTGGGCCCCGACACCTGCTGATCTCCGTCCTGATCTCCACTGGCTCCACCCATGATGTATGGCGCAATATGATGATGTCACCACGTGAAAAGGTAAGTATATGGTGTTTATTATTTTTTTAACTAAATTGCAAAGTGGAGAGGGACCACAATACTAGGGGGAGTTTAGAAGGGTCACCAATGGGGGGAAAGATGAGAGGGGCCACAAATAAGGGGAGATGAGAGGAGCCATAATAAGAGGGGAACATGAGAGGGAGATGAGTGGGGCTAAAATAAGAGGTAGAGATGAGGGTGCCACAAATGAGGGGGGGGGGCAACAAGATAGCAGGTCACAATAAGAAGGGGAGATAACAGGGGACCCAAAACAAGAGGGGAGAAATGAGGGACCACAATATGAGAAGAAAATTAGAGGGGGCTCCAATAAGAGGGGAGATACCAAGGGGCACAATATGAGGAGGATATGAGAGGGGCTTCATTAAGAAGGGAGATGAGAAGCCGCAATATGAGTGGGAGGTGAGGCGCCTACAATAGGAGGGGCAGATGAGGAAGCCAAAATAAGAGGGGGAGATATGAGGGGGAGATGAGTGAGGCCACAATATGAGTGGGAGATGAGGGGACACATTGGGGTTTGTTTCCTAAGAGTCCAAAAGCCGCACTTTCATCAGGTTTCCCAACAATTTCCGTTTTGTGACGAATTGCCCCAGGATTTTGGCGCACGCAATCGGATTTTGGCGCATCGGCGCCAGCTTGCACGCGACAGAAATTGGGGGGCGTGGCCGTCGGACAACCCAACGGATTGGGACAAACCGCTGAATTTAAAAAAGGTTTTGTGTCGCAAGATCAAGCACTCACATGCACTGGGAAGAAGCAGGTGAACTCCAGCAGACCTCAGCGCAGCAGCGACACATGCTGGAACTCGGACGTACGACCTTAGTGAATCGCCCCGGACCCGAATCCACATCGGACAGGACAGGACCAGGTAAGTAAATCTGCCACAATATGAGTGGGAGATGAGGGAACACAATATAAGTGGGGATGAGGGGCCACAATATTAGTGGGAGATGAGGGGACACAATAAGAGTGGGAGATGAGGGGACACAATATAAGTGGGGGATGAGGGGCCACACTATGAGTGGGAGATAAGGGGAAACAAGATGAGTGGGGGATGAGGGGCCACAATATGAGTGGGAGATGAGGGGACACAATATGAGTGGGAGATGAAGGGCCACAATATGTGGGGAAAATGAGAGGGGCCACAATATGAGGGGGAGATAGAAATAACACCAATTGCTTTTAATAAGAGGTCCTGCTTTATGTTGTACATTAAGTCTGTATTCACAAGATGCAACTGAACTGCGCTTTGAAACACATATCAAGCACATCCAGAATATCTCCTTCCTAAATGAAGATGTGTTTAGACCTAGATGCTTGTGTTTAGGAAGGGGAACCTCTCGTGGACCCAAACTCTAAACGAATGCTTGATCCCAGAGGGCAAGCAAAATACAACTCAAATTGGGGGCTACAGGGGTCTGTTTTCAAATGAGAAACGAAGAGCGGGATTTCAGAATAATGCTATCTGGTGGGCCCAAGATCTCCCTTCTGACACTGACATAACGTGGCAATGGATCATGCCATGTCTTTCAGTTCTGGAGCAAGTCAAGCGTGGCAACTTTGGGGGCAAGAAGTAAGGTGGGTCAGAATTTACTGCCAGATTTACTCTAACCTGTGAGATAAAGAAGATGAAGATGAAGAATTATTAAAAGGTCACAACCTCCAGAAACTGCAGAAATCAAAAGTAAGACCAAGGAACAAACCACCGGTCTCAGTGCATCAGTCCTGTATCATGTTCAGATTCTCCTTCTCCTTGGCATCTGAACACTAATTTCTCTCCTTCCCAGAATAACTATTTGCTTTTGTGCATGAAATTTTAGTGATACAATGACAATGATATCCGCGCGGCGTTATGATGGTCTGTTAAGCTTTTCCTTGAATCGGTCAAATTGCTGAAATACAATTTCTTGTGAATTGCTTCACTCTGGGGATTTGGCAGAATAGTAACTGAGCAAAATAGATCTGAAGCCCAACTGGGAAATCATTGACATTTCAGTTCTTTTTTTAAATAACAGCAATATTTAGGAACAAAGGCGTTAGTTAGACCATGAACTGCATCCCACAGGGCTTGTTCTGGGAAAGGAAATATTGATTTGCGCCAAACAAGTACAAGGTACATTTTACAGGTACAAGTTTTTTGGGTATGAGGGATAATTGTCAAATACTTAACTTCAGCTTATTAGGCGCATATAATATGTAATATGACTGGATTTGTGTGTAGAAAATCTGCGGTGTGGTACAGTCAGGGGGACAATAGTGTGACTGCTGTCATCAGGGCCGATTCAAGACTTTTTGCTGCCAGAGGCGGAAATTGAAAATGCTGCCCCCCCCCCCCCTTGAGCCAAAAGATGCTACTTTAAACACTTGTAGTCAGTAAGCGACACAGACATTAGAGACATCTAGTATCTAGTACCTTACAGGTGATTATCTGCTCCATCAGGAAGAGGACTTTTTTACAATATCTCCCGGCCATGGTTTATCTCTGCTGAATTCAGTCAGATGTCAGCTCCATGCAGCACAACTCCACACGGCGCTCCTAAAAAAACCACAGTCACTTACAGTATAATGGATTGTGTTCCTAAATACATGTAATCCACTATTTCCTACATAAAGCATCCTTTATGTAACCCCCCCCCCCAAACAAATTATAGAATCTACAGCTCCGAGAATTATATATATATCACATGCCCTGAACTACAGCACCCAGCTAATTTATATATATATATATATTTGATGGCGCTATATAAATAAAGATTATTATTATTATTATTATATCCCTGTATTATTTATATACAGTTCCCCTAATGTATTTATAACAGCCCCATTATACATACTTACAAAGTAAGTTATATACAGTACTCCATATAAAGCCAACCGGTTTAATTAAAATCCAGCCCCTGTATACAGATACCCATAAACACTATACATAGCTATGCCTCTCCAGCGAACATAGACTGTATGCTCACACCCCCTCGTATGTACACGCCACCCCCCCAGTATGCACAGCCACCTCCCCAGTATAAACAGCCTCCCCCAGTATACAAAGCCACTCCCCCAGTATGCACAGCCCCCCCCCCCCCAGTATGCACAGCCATTCCGCCAATATGCGGAAATAAAATAAAAATAATTTACTCACCTCCAGTATTGCTCACGCAGGTGGTGTGAAGTCATTATACGCGCCTGGGTACTCCAGAGCAACAGAGCGGCGCTGCCAAACATGCCTCCGCCACTCTGTATACTAATTGCATCTGTGATCTTAAAGAAATTAAGATGCATTTAATTTCATGATGAGTGATTCGGGCGGCATTGGAAACCCAAATCACCCACATTATATTCACCCAGTCTGCTGTCCCCATCAGGGTTCAGGCATCTGCCGCCTGAGGCGAGATGCTCTTCTCGCCTCATGGCAGATGCGGCCCTGCTTGTCACTGGCCTGGCCAGTTCTACAATGAAATGGAGACCTGGGGCCCATGGCCCTGATCAATTGTAAAGGTGTCTCTAGGTACTTGGAACCATAAACTGAGTTTGGGTTACACATAATCGTGTTGCATGCATCTAGGGTGGGATCTGTATTTACCATCCATAGTGTTCAGCAGAGGACCTGATAGCTTCACCATGTCACATGCCACAGTAAGCCTCAAGCCTGTGAGATGGAGGGCCTGTACCGGTAATGTAATCATATGATCAAGTCCACCTGCACAGTGTTTCACAAGTTTCCCCGGCCATGGGCCTTAATAGGTGGACATGATGACATCTTCACACTGTGGTGACACAAAGGGTGAAAACTTAAAACAGCAGAGAGGTATTCACTATTTTTTTCCTAACATGGGCCCCTGTGACTATTTACTACTTTGGGGGCTGTGTGACTATTGGCTACTTTGGAGGAACTTTGACTATTTTCTACTGTGTGTAAGTCCCTGCTTGTCAGACCTCAGGCAGTCATGTTTACACATCAACCAGAGGATGGCAGTCATGTTGCATTTCTCTTAGAAATTTATTTCCCAACTGTCTCTTCCTGGGATTACATATATCCACAATTCTCTATTAAATTCATGATTTTACCTGTAAAGGCTTGCAGTTAGCAGTTGGACCCTTTATCCATAGGTATCGATAAGGGTCTCAATAAAAAAAACTCTATTGGCAGATGGTGGCGGCAAATTCTTTTTTTAAAGGACATCTACCATGATTATTACTTACGTTCCCCGTGTGTCCCAAGCTTCAATTCTTATATCTTTGCATGGGCAAATTTCGATAAAAAACAAGTTTATTACATCTGCAAATAAGCCTGTGGTGCTCTGCGCCGAGACCATTCTCTATTCTAATCTAGCATTGGGCAGCAGGCCTGCAACGCAGGGAATGTTATCCATGCACATGCGCCCGATTTTCACATTCCCTGCGCTGCAGGCTTTCTGCCCAGCATGAGATTTAAATAGAAAGCCCAGGGGCATAACTAGGAGAGGTAGGGCCCCATAGCAGGCTTCTGAATGGGGCTCTCCTTCCCACTTAAAATAATATACATATTTGTAGCACTGACACATGCGAGTTACGATCATAGATTTATACATTCATGTGCACCCATTTAGAGCATATACATAAGCATACAGTGCCATAAACAAACGTACAGCATATATACATACACACAGTTTATACACACACCATACCTCATATAAACGTACAGCACATATACATCATATCTATGTTATATACATATTATGCTGTACAATGTGCAGCATTATGCACATGCTCCACTCTTTAGTGTGTCAGATCGGATGATGGGGCTCCCCTGACACTATGGACCCTATAACAGCTACCATGGCTGCTACCATTGTAGACATCAGCAGAACTCAGAATGCTCCAATGTGTAAATAAATTATATTACGGTGGAGCCTGGTGGTGCTCAGAAGAGCACCACAAACTAATTTGCATATGTAATATACTTCTTTTTCACATAAATGCGCCTATGCAAAGTTACTAGAAATGAAGCTTACTACACACAGGGAAGGGATGTGGAGGTAAATAATGATTACCTACCATGAAGTAATCTGATGGTAGATTTCCTTTAACCCTTTAACGACCCGTGACGTATTAGCATGTCGCGGGTCAACCCAGATCATAGGTGTCATTCCATACATAGTTTCAAAAACGGGCACCGCCATCTTGGTGTAGATACTGTACCATACTGTAGTATGGCAGTATATGGTAGGATCAATCAGACAACCTAGGGTTAAAGTACCCTAGGGGAGCTGAAAAATAGTAAAAGTAAAAATAAAAAAAAGTTTTAAAAAACACACCGCGTCCGAAAATGCCCGGTCTATTAAAATATAATAACGTTTTTTCACTGCATTTAACCCCGTAACGGAAAATAGCTCCTGAAGTCAATAAAGGCATTAAGAATAAAGTAGACATGTCATTTGTGGCGCACAATGAAAGACGTAAAAGCCACAAGAAAACAGCGCAAATGTGTTTTTTCACCAATTTCACTGCATTTGTAATTTTTTCCCAGCTTCCCAGAAGACGACAAGGAATATTAAAGGGGTTGTCCGAGTTTTCAAAAAAAACTATATGTGGCCGGGAGCGGGCTGACTAAAACAATAAAGCTGTACTTACCTTCCGGTGCCCTCCCGTATGCATTCAGCTTCCGTCGGACCCAACAACCTTCCGGCCCCCCATACACAATGCTGTGTATAGGGACGGATAGGCGTACCCGGCCACGGCCGGCCGGAAGCTGAGTCCGGAGGGCACCGGAGGTAAGTACATCTTTATTATTTTAGGCAGCCTGCTCCCGGCCACATATATATTTTTTTTTTTAAAAACTCGGACAACCCCTTTAAATACCGTCACTATGAAGTGCAATTTGTTACGCTGAAAACAAGCCATCACACAGCTCTTTACGTGTAAAAAAAAAAATTATAGATTTTTAATGGCGAGTGAAAAATGGAAATGAAAAAACTAAAAAGGGCCATGTCTTGAAAAGGTTAATATGATAAAGCATGTTTCTAGGTCCTCTAAACTTGACTCATAGCATGTGAAAATGGGATTAAAAAAGTCATATTTGCCTGATGGGGGGCGGCTGGTGGCAGTGTGCCAGTGTCACTTTAAAAAAAACCCTATGTGCTGTACATCTCCCAACCACTGGTAGTTGCAGAGTTTAGAGTTGTTTTTTTTTTAAAGGGGCTCTGCTATGGATATTTCAATAATGAGGAAGGAGGTGCTCTGTTGAGGATATTTCATTAGTTAGGGGGCTCTTTTGTGGACATTTCATTAAAGGGGGCTCTGCTGTGGACATTTCATTTCATTAGTGAGGGGGGGACTCTGTTGTGGACATTTCATTAGCGAAGCAGGCTCTGCTGTGGCCCGTGACCCATGGACCAAGAGCCATGAGGAGACGAAGCCGGAGGTAATTTTAGTTTTTTTTTCTTTAAAGGGGCTCTGCTCTGGCCACTTTAATAATTGGGGAGGAGGAAGCTCTGCTTACCGAGTGAGGGGGAACTCTGTTGTGGATATTTCATTAGCAAGGTGGGTCTCTGTAGTGGATATGGGGTATAGAATGGCAAGGAAGGATAGGGTGAGAGCGCTAATAGTGTGACACCTTTATTGGAAATGATCACAGGGTATAGGAGAGAAATGTGCTCACCGTGTATGGTTGCGCTGAGAGTAGGCACAACACTACGTTCAGGTATTGCAGGTGCTGCCTTCAGATAGAGATCTCCTATGTGTCGTTCGCCAAAAACGACACAGGAGGTATGGGCGGTATTTGAAGAGGGTAGTCTAATCGAATGGCGCACTCTGGGGTATTGGTAAAAGGTATTTTATTGACAATTGATTTTATAAGGTCTTTCAGTCACAACGCGTTTCGGGGCGCAAGGACCCCTTTATCAAGTGGAAAAGACTGGTGCCACAGGTAATGCTGAACATCCGGAGGCATACTGTAGTGGATATATCATTAAAGGGTGGCTTTGCTATGGATATTTCATTAAAGGGGGCTCTGCGGTGGACACTTCATTAGTGAGGGAGGCTCTGCTGTGGATATTTTTTATTAGTGAGGGGGCTCTGCTTTGGACATTTCATTAAAGGGGGTGCTCTGCTGTGGACATTTAATTAAATGAAATTTCATTAATGAAGTGAGTCTGCCGCTGGACATTTTACTAGTGAGGGGAGGCCACTGATGGACATTTTACTAGTGAGGGGTTGCTGCTGCAATTGATGAGGGGAGACTTCTTATTAAACGTTCTTTTATTAAAACGTAGCAGCTGCATTTCCCACCATAGGCTTATATTTGAGTCAATACGTTTTTCTAGTTATTTTTTTGTGGTAAAATTTGGTGCCTTGGCTTAAACTCGGTTACATACGCTATGCATATTTTTCATGAGGCCAAAGACAAAGGGAAATTATAAATGTGTGTGGGGGCTATAAAAAAAAGGGTATTATAGTGTCACCTTTTCTGCAGACCCTTTTTTATATAGACAGATAACAGAAAAAGGGGGCTACAGAAAAGGGGGCACTTTCAGTAGGGAGGCTACAGAAAAGTGGGGCAGCTGCAGGAAGGGGGGCATTTTTGTCCGGGGACTGCTGGAAATGGCACATTATATGGGTTGGGGTTAGACATGAAGAATTTGCGTGGCAACCTATTTTTTTTACCTGGGATCCTGGTGAGGGGGTAACTTTACCCGGGGAAAAAAATTTGGTGCAGCTTGTCTCCCCAACCGGCTGTATGTAACCCATGGACTGTGTACAGATAATACACCTACTGTATTTGTAGATATATGGTTCAACAACAGATTACACACATATGACGACACACAGACTTCAAAAACAGAATACGGATCCATTGTTTGCGTCCAGAGAATAGCCTGCGCCCACGCCATTGATTTTATGCAGCATGTGACTGGGCGCTGTATACATGCCATACACTACCCTGCCTCTGTATATCATTGCTGGTGATTCCATATGTCCCAGCAAGTAATTTTACACTAGTGTCCTTGTATGTAGTTTTCTTGAATCTGCCCTGTTCCTCCATTAGTGTCGTGCCGTGTCTGTAGGATGCCCAGCAGAATGTGTCTCATTTTAGATAGAGGTATAACATATGACATGATTTGTGTCCACAAAAGGAAAGGGACATGGAGCCTGCAAAAGAAAAACGCAACAACATACAACAAGAACAGTGTGAACTGACGCAGAGAAACATGGAGGTGCGTGCGGGTTTTATCAATAAAGTTTTATTAAAGCGGGTGTGCGGCAAATCATAGATTCCACTAAATTATTTTCCTGTTGCTTATAGAATAGTGAGATAAAAGGAATATAAAGACGGACTGCTGACATCGGTGCTGGCATTTCCCTTTTAATGGCTCTGGTGGCGTTGCCACTTTAAGAGCAGCCGGGAAGCAGTGCATGCCGGGAGGCTGCTGTCACATGGAGCGCATGGAGGGCAGGGGACAGCAGGAAGGTGAGTGACAGCTACATGGACCGGGGGACATCGGAGCCTCCACCACAGCTGCAGCACTGGGCCTGCACACATTAGTCTCCTACCAGCTCCATGCTGCACAGGAGGCTCCACAGTGCTCTCTCCTCTGCAAGTGGCTGCTGTATGACACCAGCAGCATGTATCTAGGTGCTATAGGACTATAGATAGTGGTGTCTGATGTGACGTTCCTCTGCAGACTCTAGGCTTCACTCATCTCAAAATATGACTCTTCTCTGCTCATTTGCATATGGCTTTTAAAGGGAACCTACCACCACGAAACTACCCATAAAGGTAGATCGGGTGGTAGGTGGATCAATATGACGTGAGGCTAGCCCTTTTAAGGTTTTAATGTTTTGAAAAGTGCAGGCACGGGACAGCAGGTTCGTCGGACGAGGGCGCGCAGCTCCTCGTAGCTGCACGCCGAAGATTTTCGGTAGGAGGAGAAAAGAGGCTACTGGGGCGTGGAGTAGCCACCTCGTGTAACCTCAGATGAAGCTACTCCATGCCCCAGTAGCCGCATAAGATAATTTGAATATAGGCACAATAAAACTTTTCAAAACATTGCGGGACGTGAGGATAGCCCTTAAAGGGCTATCCTCACGTCCTATTGATCCACCTACCACCCGATCTACCTTTATAGGTAGATTCGTGGTGGTTGGTTCCCTTTAAGGAGTTTTTGTTAATGGTAAATGGGTGAGATTTCACATGTGGCGTTAAATTTACAAATGCAACACAATCGCCACGGAAGAGGGGCTGAGCCCAATCACATGTGAATTTCCTGCATAAAATTGTTCTCCAGCACCCAGTGTTTTGCATTGTGTGCGTTTCACTGGAAAGGTAAATACGGACTGGCTTAGCTCCGCCCCCAATGCAAACGTTTCTTAATTGGGTAAAATCTGGTGACAAATCTGTTTTCCTTTTGGGTAATTGATATTCCTTGTGTTAAAGACAAGTTTTCCAATATAATTTCTGTATCATGTTAACACAATGTTAACATGGGTGTTTTCAACACATGCATTTTGTAGACACAATGTTAACAGCTATGTGGTGAGGCACATCTTGCCTCTTCTCAGCTGTTCTGATTTGTTTTTTAATGCACTCCGGCACCAGGGTGAGCTGGTGCCGGAGCTTATTTTTGTTAGTGTTTTAAACTGTGGTATCGCGGTTTAAAACACTTTTTAAACTTTATAGCCGGCACAGGGAGGTACGCGCTCGGCGCTTACCATGCGCGCGGCTCTCCTTCACTTCCTATGTAGCCGCGCGGTAAGCACCGAGCGCGTACCTGCCTGCGCCGGCTATAAAGTTTAAAAAGTGTTTTAAACCACGATACCGCGGTTTAAAACACTAACAAAAATAAGCTCCGGCACCAGCTCACCCTGAGCTGGTGCCCGGTCTTTCCATCAGAAACCTGCCACTACAAGTGGTAGGTTTCCTTTAAAGAACCACTGTAAAGTATAAAAACGTTTGCCGAACTCGGCACTAAACCAAAGTAAACAATTCTCTCATTTACTCTCATTAGCAATCTGCGGCCATTTGCCTGCTAGCAGGGGTTTTACCTTGTCTGCTCTCCATCAAACTAGTTGGCTCTAAGAGCTGTCTCTCATGTAAACTACGTCTCCCTGCAGAGAGCTGATAGCTAAACCGGGCCCCTAATCAGAGTGCATTAAAAAACAAATCAGAACAGCTGAGAAGAGGCATTTCCATCAGAAACCAGCCACTACAAGTGGTAGGTTTCCTTTAAGACTATGTACACATGATGTCTATACCGCCCTCGGTAGGTTCTGTGACCCTTTTTGTTAATAAAATTGAAGATTTTTTTCCATTTGTTTTTGTCTATGGATAACATGTATGATTGATAATGTGTAACATGCCTGTATCTCTCTTGTTCTTGCAGTCTTCCCTGTATCAGAATAATGGAGTGTAAATGTGATAGAAGGGGGAATGTCCTATATCGAGCTGCACTGGATGTATGAGGTCTTCTTCATCGGCTCATTGGACGGATTGTGGAGAATGCTGACTGTACCTCCTCGTCACACTGCAAGATGTCTTCACCTCTGGATGTGGAAGCATCCAGTCTGTACCCTCCATAGACACCTGTCGGGGCGGCGATGGACAGGGGTGATCCTCGGGGGAAGGGGCCGCTTATTACAGAATCTTCATCCTGCATATTTATCACAGGTCACCCCCTATAGTTCTAAAAAGGTGAAAACTTTAATATAGTTTGAGAAATTCTTTGCTGCAGAATAATTTGGGTTTGGGGATATCCAATGTTAAAGGGCTAGGACAGTGATGGTGGATCTTTAATAGTCCAGTTGCCCAAACTGCAACCCAAAACCTGCTTATTTATTGCAATGTGTCAATGCAGCAATTCAAGCAGTAACTTTTTCCATTCTTCTTAAGGTCTTGAGGAACCCCATATCGCTGACAAATAAAATGGAAATTCAGATTGCCATTGGAGCTTCTCTTGGGAGCCCCCTGAGTGAGGATTCAAGTGGGGCACAGAGCAGGAGGTCCAATGATAATCTGACCCTGTCCACAACTTCTCTTTTTGTTCCTGCAGTCTTAGGTAGACCAGGATCACTAGAATGGTGGTCCACCAAGATGGCCAGAGCCGCCGTCATGCGTGGCCGGGCTGTCCCGTTCAACTTTATGGAATTGACATGGGTTGCCGAGTATGGCGCTCAGCTTATGGTCTCGTGATCCATGTGGTCCCATCAAAAAGGCCTTTAATGCCTGTCTTGTGAACGCTGTTCTGGGACAACAGCCTGAGTGCCCACTGAGAGGACTCCGGGGGCCACCTCTGGGGCTGACAACTGTCATTACACAGAACATGGAGCTGGAAGTAGGTGGCGCTGTGTCCTGTGTAATGACTAGGAAACCAGCTGTAGACTATCCTGCGGCTGAGATCCCTGACTGCTTTATGCTGATGATCAGACCCCTGCCCAGGGACGTAACTTGAGGGAGTG
Source organism: Engystomops pustulosus (assembly GCF_040894005.1). NCBI lineage: Eukaryota > Metazoa > Chordata > Amphibia > Anura > Leptodactylidae > Engystomops > Engystomops pustulosus. The sequence goes on from NC_092411.1 coordinate 254,071,466, forward strand.
CAGAGGGTGCACCTGGGCCCAAGAGGTTTAGGGGGCCCTTATGGTGTCACTTTCTCATATGAGAAGGCTATTACTATAAACCATACATTATAGTTGGGGGGGCCTGGCACAGACTTTGCACTGGGGCCCACACGTCATGTGACTACAAAACCAGAATAAACCACTGCCAGGACCTACAAAATAAACAGCATTTTTGAAAAATTGGTTAGAAAAAAATGGATAGAAGTCTTCACTTGTATTATCTAAACTGATGCACTGAGGGCATGTCCCTGAAGCCTGGTGCACGCTCCTTTGTCCAGCTGTACTATTATCTGCTCCTTCTTGACCTTGACTGACAGAAGCTGGCTATAAAACTAAGCAAGAGAGGCTGCTCGGGACCTTGCGGCCACACCCCAAATTTGCACCAAAACTTCTCAGCATTCAGGCAACAGAATAACATCCTTATGATGCTGGACACCACACCAACAAGGACATATGATTGGCCTATAAGTAATTGGGGGAGCTTCCAGCAGTCCCTTTAAGGTGGAGAAGATGATTGATCTGCTTTGACCATTAATATGTCACTTTATGTGTTGCAGGAAAGAATTGACATGTCTGAATACAATGTTGAGTATATTAGGAATTTTAGCATAATAGCACACGTGGACCATGGGAAAAGTACCCTCGCAGACAGACTCCTGGAGATCACAGGTATAACAATATATGTCATTGATTCCTCCTGTTCCCAGGCAGATTTATCAAAAGTGTCTCACACAAACATATAATGGGGATGTGTGCTCACGGTATTTTCTGTGACACTTGTCAAAAAACATCCCCAGTTACTTCAGAGGGCTCATACACAAAGAAGTGGGTTTCATGGCCCCACGCATGATCCGTAAATTATAGAACACAAATGTGTAGCTTGGGCAGTCACTTCTCTTGTTATTGATGCATAAGTAGATCACAAGCTCCAACGACACAGGCTTCAAACAAGTAACCTTGGGGCCATAAATAAAGATGTGACTGTGGTAATCTTCTTAGATTTGTTATCCATGGCCTCCTCCTTTCTGAAACTAACTTTATCCTATTATTCAAGACACCCTCCCCCCATAGACTGTAACAGTGTAACTGCCTGTGAATCTGCAGCAAGGAAGGGCTCTGGTAATCCTCCTCCACTCCCAGAACCCTTTAGACTTATTAGCAATATTTTAAAAGTTGATTTTTAGAAGGAAGAAGGCCATGTAGAACCGATTTAAGAAGGTTGCAACATTCATTGTGTCTGGATCTATGAGTAGGTGCCCGTGGTTTATCATCCTGGTAGATTTCCTTCAATATATCTAAAAACTAAGGTGTCTAGAACCATTGATACTTTCTTGGTGCCAATAAAATAATTTCATCTGTGAGTTGAAATACTGATTATCTTGCTCTTCCCCACAGGGTGTATTCCAAAAGCCGCCTCCAATAAGCAGGTTCTAGATAAGCTCCAAGTGGAAAGAGAGCGAGGGATCACCGTGAAGGCTCAGACCGCCTCGCTATTTTACACTTACCAGGGGAAGAAGTATCTACTGAACCTGATAGACACTCCGGTGAGATTGCCGTAAAGTTTCATCTTTTTGTGATTTAGGTTTATGGTGATGTTGTGACTGTGCAGATACAGGATGAGTTCTATTGAATCTGGTGCCTGCTGCAACTTGGTCTCAAATTACTCCTGGGAAATAGTCTAGTCTGGAAATATGCACTTATAGACTTAACACACATCTGGATGTTACACTGTAACAGATACATGATCACCTTAACATTAAAGGAAACCTACCACTTACAAGTGGTAGGTTTAGACACATATACATGGCACCAGCTCAGGGTGAGCTGGTGCCAGATCATATTTTTGTTAGGGGAACAAAGCCCCTATCGCCGTTTTATAAGTTATATTAACTTATACCTCGGCGCACTGCACTTGGGCACGGCGCACCATGCGCGTGCCCCGGATTCTAACGTGCTGGAGAGGCGGTGACGTCACCGATCTCCCCGGCACACGCGCGCCTGCGCAACTTAGCACGGGGAAACAGGCCGTGCTAAGTTGCGCAGGCGCGCGTGTGCCGGAGAGCTCGGTGACGTCACCGGCTCTCCTGCACTTCACAATCCAGCGCATGCACGGGCGCGCGCATGGTGCGCCGTGCCCAAGTGCGGTGCGCCGAGTTATAAGTTAATATAACTTATAAAACGGCGATAGGGGCTTTGTTCCCCTAACAAAAATATGCTCTGGCACCAGCTCACCCTGAGCTGGTGCCATGTATATGTGTCTAAACCTACCACTTTTAAGTGGTAGGTTTCCTTTAAAACCATTTTCTTTATAGCATATTAATTTCTATCTGAGGCGTAGATTGGCCCCCAGTGTTATATGTGGTTGTCTATATCATGAAGATTGTAGAAGTTAAATTAGTATTCCAGGAATAAGCATAATTCATATTCAAAAGGGTCATTAAAATATAAGCTAATGTTTAATTAGTTTTATTTTAAATTTTGCTCCCCTTAGCAGAAAAATTTTATGGAGAATGCGACTGGTCCTTTAATCAGTCCATTGATTTTCTCCCCATGGAGGAGACACAGGACAGAAGAGGCCACTGGTCACATGTCCACATCACATGTGCTGCTCCTGCCTTGGCAGGTCATGTGATAACCACTAGGTTTGGCTGTATTCAGTTGGTTGCAGTGCACTCAGTAAGGCCAAGGTTGTGGCGAGTTGGCAGTTACACATCATTACTATGGTAACAGAGCAGGATAGTCTGTTACATCATCACTGGAAGCAGAGCATAACAGGGAGGAGGAGTTTATGAGAACTGAGGGGTCATGGGAGTTGTAGTTTCCAGTGGCAGTCATCTTGGAGATAACTCCTCTTAATTATGAAGCCCATAAAAATTTGTGAATCATTAAAGAAAGCTATTTAAACTCCATTTTGTGATTAATTACATTGCTACAAAAACCCATGCGGTTATAAATAAACGAATACAACAAAACTCAGATGTTCATGTTCCCAGAATACCCCTTTAAAGCACTTCTTATCTTCCCCTGAAATTGGTAGTTTTCACCTCAGAGAGCTTCAGTCTAATTTTAAATTCAAAAGCAGATTCAGAAGGAAGGTGGGAGGAATATAAGAGCTAAAGTAAGCGGAGAAAGAAGTATTTTACTCTGATGGGGAAATATTACAAAGTTTCTTGTAGTCGCTTGATGAACGTTGGTAAATTATTCCTGATCATGTACGTTCCAGCATTCTGGTGCTTACATTGGATTAGTACTACATCCATTCTTTATTACAAGGCCCTCAAATAGAAAGATCCAGCGGTATTGGCCAAATGTTTCCTCTATTGAGGATTTTTGTGCATTCTGTTCTTTTCTAGGGTCACGTTGATTTTAGCTATGAGGTCTCAAGATCCCTTTCTGCCTGCCAAGGTGTATTATTGGTGGTTGATGCAAATGAGGTAAGTTTTACTCTTGTATATTATGCACTATGTACATTTATAGTATCAGTGTCCTCATACAGCCAAAGTTTTATATTTTATACCCAACACAAAGCTGTAAGTGGTATTGTTAATCCTAAACTATAATAATTAGTGGAGCAACAAATAATAAGGAAAATCAATAGCAATCTTTTATGCAATAATAGAATACACCTGAAGGAATACAAGGTAGGGGAAATCCCTACGATAGACACTTGTTCTGGTTAAAGGAAACCATGGACACATCTTCTTATATTTGTTATCCATGGCCTGCTCCAATAAACTTATAAAATTATTCCAATCAGCTTGAATGGCTCTAGGGGGTTTTTTCCCAGAGGGGGGGGGGAGTGTTGAGGGAGCATAGCTGGGTGTGAGGCTTGGATCGTTGCTCCCTGTGACGTCATCAGATTTGCACATTGTAATAGATGATGTGTAATATCCCCGTTTACTGCCATACTGTAGTATGGTAGTACAGGCGGTCCCCTACTTAAGGACACCCGACTTACAGACAACCCATAGTTACAGACGGACACCTCTGCCCACTGTGACCTCTGGTGAAGCTCTCTGGATGCTTTACTATATTCTCTGGCAGCAATGGTCAGCTGTAAGGTGTCTGTAATGAAGCTTTATTGATAATTCTTGGTCCAATTACACCAAAAATTTTGAAACTCCAATTGTTACTGGGGCAAAAGAAAATTTTTTTTCTAGAACTTCCATTATAAAATATACAGTTTCGACTTACATACAAATTCAACTTAAGAACAAACCTCCAGACCCTATCTTGTATGTAACCCGGAGACTGCCTGTGTATAAGGTAGGATCGATCAGACAACCTAGGGGTAAAGTACCCTAGGGGGTCTGAAAAATAGTAAAAAAAATTAATTAAAAACAAGTTTTTAAAAAAAATTATTTTACGCAGAAAACAAGTCCTCATACAGCTCTTTACATGGAAAATTTAAAATGTTAGGTATTACTTTAAAGGTGGGGAGTAAAAAATGGAAATGGGAAATGAAATGGCCTTGGCATTAAGGGGTTAATTTCCCCAAATCTCGATGTAGTAAGAAAAAAACAGTAATAAAGGTACAATAACTTTCCCTTTCAAGGATATGGTGCAGGGTAATTCGGCTCTCTTATGCTGAAAAGAATGCTGTTGTATAAAAGATGTTGTGTTTTTTTTTTTTTTTTTTATATCCTTCATGTAAATTCTAGTTTGGTAATCACATAAAATGTAAAGTTCCCTTCCATTGATTCCTGGATGACAGTAGTTCCTGTCCCCAGAGGGTGAATCATTTACTGTTTGAGCAGGTTTGATGTTGTAAAATATATTAAGATGTTTCAATATTTGTATATGTAATTCTTTTTTCCCCCTTTAGGGTATTCAAGCGCAGACTGTGGCAAACTTCTACCTCGCCTTTGAAGCTCAGCTTTCGATTATTCCTGTCATAAACAAGGTAAAACGCTAACACAGCCGAACAGGTGATGAAACTGGCTCAGTCCTACAGCGGGTAAACTGCGCCGAGTCTCCCGCTGCTCCAAGTAAGGAGAACTCGGAGAGCAAACTGTGCATTAAAGGAAACCTACCACCACGGATCTACCTATTAAGGTAGATCCGACGGCAGGTTCCTCTAATAGTAGTATAGCCCTTTTTAGGGCTAATTCTTTTGTAGCCCAGAACTTTTATAAATTTAGTTTTCCCCAATATGCAAATTTTCTAAAGAGGCTACTGGGGCGTGGAGTAGCTGGAGCTGAGGCTACACAGCACGGCTACTATACGCCCCAGTAGCCCTTTTGATCCTCCTACCCAGACATCTTCAGCGCACAGCTACAAGGAGTTGTGAAGCTGGGTTCTGCACAGTAGCTCTGGCTTCAGAGCCGAGACTGTGCAGCCGGAGGCCTGCGGTCTACGCATGCGCAGAACCCAGCTTTGGAGACGAGTGTGCGCAGCTCCTCGTGGTTGCATGCTGAAGGTGAATTGCTAGGCGGAACGCAAGAGGCTACTGGGGCGTGGAGTAGCTGCGCTGTGTAGCCACAGCTCCGGCTATGCCACAGCCCAGTAGTCTCTTTAGTAAATTTGCATTTTGGGGGAATTAAAATTTATGAAAGTTCTGGGCCACGAAAGAATTATACTACAATGCATTTAGAGGAACCGGCCACGGGATCTACCTTAGATGGGTAGATCTGTGGTGGGTAGGGTTCCTTAAAATTAAGGATTCACCAAGTTCTCACTTGTCTATGTTTCCCATTTCCAGACCTTGTAACAAGTTACACATAGTTGTAGCATGAATCCAGTGGTCAGCTTAAAGACCTTTGCTGTAAAAAGGAGACTTGAATTACTGTTGCCCTATAAAGGGAACCTGTCAGCATAAATTAACCTACTAAACCCCTACCAGTGTGTGGTCAAGCACATTGATTTAACAGATCATCAGCTGTCTTTCATGGGTCTTCGTGGGTCTTTGCACACCAAATCTACTCTGAAGTGAGATGTATGAATTGGTTCTATAAAGACTTGGAGGTGGACAGTTTAGCACTGAAGTCCAGCTCCTCTGAACACCCCCCTTGCTGTGAGGGACATCATTCGCCAGACTTCAGGAGAGTCGGTTGCAATTTCTCTGGACGTAGGATTGTCAATCACAGCAGAGGGGGCATTCTGAGTGGAGGAGAGCTTGACTTCAGCGCAGATACCACCATTTTACATCTCACTTCAAAAACTGATTCTCTGGATGATGTTAACACAATCCATGAAAGAAACATGATCTGGAAGGTGGTGTTCTGCTTTATAACACACTGGTCATGGCTTATAAAGTCCATTTGTACTTATGGGTTCCCTTTAATTTCTCCATGTTAATATCAGCTGCAGAATCATGGAGAGTTTTATATATAGGGAATCACTGAAACTAATGGCAACTCACTGTGTGAGGTGTGATTTATAGTTTCTGGACCCCTGAATTAGATGGAAATATATACATTGGATAGATGAAAATATATAGAAGGTGAAATGACAGGGTGTTTTGTTGTGTCCTGTGATTCCTGCAGCCTTTACACTGAGTCACACATATAGAAGTCTGCTAATGGAAGTGTAAGGAGCTTGGAGACCAAATTGAATTGAATGCACACAGAGTGTGACAGAAAGCCCAGACACAGGTGTGAACTGAGCCAAAGTTGAAAATCTCTTTTAAAATAATTGTTTAGCCCCTTATACATTTGTATTTGTTTCTTTAAATGTTAACTTTTAGTTAGAATGAAAGTTTCTGATTCTAACTTTTGCTTTTAGATAGATTTGAAGAATGCGGATCCTGAGAGAGTGGAGAAACAAATTGAAAAGATGTTTGACATCCCGGCTAGTGACTGCATTAGGGTGTGTATATGGGACTCTAGTCTTGTATGGGCCAATGCTTTGTCTACTTCTATATGCCGGTCTGTGGCCACACTTAAAGGAGACCTACCCGAGGGAATCCTGACTTGCAACTAAAAAAAAGTGAATGCAAGAATCTCTGAGACTATAGGGGGAGATTTATAATCAGTCTATTAGAGCAGAACTGTTCTAATTTCCCAAAGGAACCAATCAGAGCTCAGTTTTCATTTCCCCACAGCTGTTTAAAAAATTAAAGCTGAGCTCTGATTGGTTTACATGGGCAACTAGAACAGTTTTGCCTCAAACTTGATGATAAATCTCCCCCTATGTGAGAGTGATCACCGGCCTGACACTGCCCTTTCCTTTATATACAAATTCTCTGTTTCTTCTTATTAGATCTCGGCAAAGTTGGGAACAAATGTGGAACGAGTACTTGAGGAAGTTGTCACAAGACTCCCACCGTGAGTATGAGCTAGAAGGGATATTCTTTGTTATAATTATTTAGTAAAAAATAATGGACTTGCATGACTGATGAGTTTTTACTTCTTTGTTGAACTTTGCAGATGTTTTCTTTGGACATGTCCCCCTTAACACAATGTGTCATTTTTATGTTTTAGGCCTAAAATTGAAGAGGGCAGCCCATTTAAAGCCCTGCTGTTTGACTCGACGTTTGATCACTACAGAGGCGTGATCGCCAGTGTTGCCCTCTTTGGGGGTGAAGTGTGTAAAGGCAATAAAATAGTGTTGGCTCACTCTGGAAAGTGCTATGAAGTCAATGAGGTTGGAATCCTGACCCCTGAGGAAGTGCCCGCTGAAAAATTGTACGTTTTACTCATAGATAAAAGTTTGACTCCACTATTGTTCAAGGACCGAGGTATCTCCCTACCAGGTGGGTGTTTGCTGCATATTGCAGCAAACACCCACCATAACACTCACAAACGATGCTGGCACAGATCACGGGTGTTAACCATGTAAATGCGTCCGGCTAAGCCGCTACATTGGATTTGATTGCCTTCCCTTTTGAGGTCATGGTGTGGGGGGTCAATCGGTTACAGGCAGAAGTGTATACTAGACTCCCAGTACTGGCATTCAGCCTGATCACTGGGAAAGCTGACATGTATCCTCAGGGAGCCTTTTAATTTATTCAGATTTGCTTACCCGGTCCAGTCGCGATCCAGTGGCGCGTTCTCAGTGGAGGATTCGGGTCTTCCGGCGATTCACTAAGGTAGTGTGCCTGCTGACCACCAGGTGTCGCTGCTGCTGCTGCGACACTTTAAAAAAAAAAAAATACGGCGGTTTTTCCGAATCCGTTTGGTTTTCTTACAGCCACGCCCCCCCCCATTTCCGTAGCGTGCATGCCGGCGCCGATGCGCCACAATCTGATCGCGTGCGCCAAAATCCTAGGTCAATTCAGGGAAAATCAACGGAAATATTCGGGTAACGTGACAGAAAAATGCGATTCGGGCCCTTAGTAAATGACCCCCAATATGTGGAAATACTAACAAAAGTTTCCCAGACTGCCGTTAATAATTTAACCTTCCAACCACTGGGTGGCAGCACATGGACACATATTGCATAGAACAGAGTATTGCAAATTCCGTGTTCTGTATACATTACTTTTACTGTTTTTCAGATATGCCGGACAGGTGGGTTACCTGACCGCTGGGATGAAGGACGTACAGGAAGCACAAATAGGAGACACTGTGCATTTACTGAAGCAGCCCGTGGAGCCTCTGCCTGGCTTCAAGCCTGCAAAGCCCATGGTGTTTGCAGGTGAGATACATTTTCAGATTTTTTTTTTTCTTTTGGGACACCGACGATCACGAGAACAGAGGTCCTGTACTATTCCTTCCAATATTATGGGATGTTGGAAATTGCAGAAAACATTGAAATTGAATAGCCCATCCTGCGCTGTCAATCAGAGGCACTTCAGTATCGGAGGGCAAACTTGCTTCTTCTGTCACTGCATTTACAGAGATCATGAGGGAGAGATATAGGCAGTACACCATCAACCGTTACACGGTGACAAGGTTTTTGCCACATTGTCAGAAGTTTAGGTAGAGCTGAAGTACGGGGATTGATGGCGCCATGCCACCGTGATAAATAATGCATAAGGATGTCTCTTCTGATTTACTCTTTGAAGTTTGTTTTCCCCTGGCTTACTGATTCTCTGTTCTTTTCTTATGTAAACAAGAATCACAATCCCCGCTTTCTTAAACTTTTTGTTATAGGAATGTTCCCTGTTGACCAATCAGAGTACAGCAATTTGAAAGGTGCCCTGGAAAAACTGACCTTGAATGATTCCAGTGTGTCTGTAAGTCGGGACAGCAGCGCAGCGCTAGGTGCCGGCTGGAGGTGCGTCAGTCTCATATTTTTTCATCTATTTTGTTTTCAGTATCGACTCCTTTAACTCTGTATCATAATGAGCAGAGGCAAAAATAAACCTTAAAGGGATATTCCCACGAAGACAAAATTTAATAAAGATAACAAAATGGGTACGACCGTAAATCTTTTGACTATGGTTAGTTTCTTCTCATGAATAGCTTCTATTGTCTGCACACTGCAGTGCTCTCTGCCTCCTGCCCCTCCCTGTATTACAAGACCAGCACAGGCACTTTCTGCCGGCAAGCAGCGGTGTGCAGAGACTTTCTCTACTAGCTACAGACGGATAAGGTCTTTATAGCAGAGCTGACTGTGATTTATTGATTAGTCGAGGGAGCAGAGCTCAGTGTGTCATTGTGTTTTATATCCATCTCATGACTCTGATCTCACTTCTCTTTTTCTATGTGTCGGATTCTAGTAGAATGTTCATAAGCTAAATGAAAGTGTATATATACCTTGTACCCTGATAATTTAAGCCCATTATCACCTCACAGAATTAGAGGGATCTTTGTGTCTGCTTAGAGAGTCCTTGCTCACACGCTGGTATTCTACCCTGACCATCACTGAGTTAAAACAGCAATAAAATTGTAAAAATAAGGAGTTAAAAATGATCTTGGGTAAACATCGTTAGGGGGTTATAATTTTAGAACTTTCTTTCATGGGCAAACCCCTTTAAAGCTTTGTCATCTTCTGACTTTCCCTTTATTGAAGCATATTTTTCCAAGAATAAATACATAATAATTGACCATCTATGTAACTCGTGCAGGTTGGGTTTTCTGGGACTATTACACTTGGAGGTGTTTAACCAGAGACTGGAGCAGGAATACAATGCATCTGTCATAATGACCTCCCCTACCGTCCCCTACAAAGCTGTGCTGTCTTCCCCCAAGCTGATAAAGGTAATGTGTGTCCGTGTGGACCCTTTGATATCCTGGTCAGTAAGTCCTTATGCACTACTCCTTTCCAGGTTATTCTATATGTTCCCATTATTTACATAGGAGTATGGAGAGGAAGAGATAACCATTGTAAATCCATCAGAATTTCCTGACAAGTCTCTAGTGAAGGAGTATCTTGAACCTATGATATTGGGAACAATTATTTCACCAGATGAATATCTTTCGAAGATTATGTCGCTGTGCCAGGTCAGTAATTCTTATACATAGCACCACTTATCTTGTGTCTGTCATTTTACATGTGCCTTAACCCCTTCATGACCACAATCATACGGCTATGCACATCCTATTTGCACATGCCCAGTGCACACAGGATGTTTATAAGTGCCATGATGGTGAGCATCTCCTGAACCCTGGCACATAGAAACACAATTTTTGTTTCATACTAAACGGGAGAATCTCCCCTTTGTGTATGCTTCACAGAACTGGAGATCTCCACTCTTAAAGTTGTAGTAAAACATTTAGATTTTTTATATGCAGCTTTCTATTTCCGAGATGTCCTTTAAAGTTACAATCAGACATCTACCATCAGATCTACTGATTGTAGACTGTCCTCACCACACTGCACGTTACCTGCTATTTAGCTCCGGAACAGCCGAATACATGAAGAAAAGAACATAAAAATATGCTAATAAGTCTGAGGCGCTTGGGTTGATGTCACCTCGGCACCTCTTGGCTCCACTGTATTGTAATATATTCACGTCCCTCCTACTCATTAATTACTTTTCACCTGCTTATTGCAGATCACCTTTCAGGTTCCACCTGATAAGAGGGCAGAACGGAAGGGGTGAATGTGTGGGGGCAGGGGGATGAACACTGTGGAGCCAAAAGGCTCTCAGGCCAACGTTGCCAGTTTCATTAGCATATTTTTCTTAAGTTCATGTGTTCATAAGTTAGTTTTTCATGTATATGGCCCTTTTGGAGCTAAATAAAACAATGTGCAGTGTGGTGAGGACTGTCTGCTATCAGTAGATGTGATGGTAGATATCCAGCTCTGTGAAGCATCCATATACAATCCTTGTATCGTAGTAAAGGGGAGAATGTCCTGTTTTATGACACCAGTATTGTGTTTCTAGGTGCCAGAGTTTAGGAGATATTGGTGTTTGAAATGTGCCCCCTCCAGCCGGTCAGCTGAATGTAGGTGCTGCAAGAAACACTTAGTTTGCAAACGTACATGCACCTTCTGCATCTGTAGCTGAACTTGGGGGAAGGTGATGATATGACGCTGTACTTATTTATAACAACATATTTTTGTTTATTTAGTTTATTTTATTAGTTTATTTAGTTTTACTACTTATTAAATAAAACTTTAATGGGAAAAATGACAAAAAAACTTTTTTTTTTTCAGTTGTAGTCCATTATCGACTAATTTTTTAAAAAAAAAATATATATATGTAACTAATAGAACTTTCCTATCAAGTCTCAAATGTCCTGAAAAAAACTGTCAAAATAGTCTTGAAATGTAAAGCGTTCTGTCAAGATCTCGTCATTCAAATGTAAAGATCTCGTCATTTAAAGTAGTGCGTAACTGCAAATAATGACCTGGACATTCAGGCTCTAATTAAAGGGGTTGTTACCAATGTAAAAGTAGAATGAATAGAGAGGTTGTGCACATGTACGCACTACCATAGGCTGTTTTGGCATGCATTCGTTTTGATAAATCTATATTTTGTTCTCCATCAATGCAAAACCTATCGTTGGGATAGTTGATCGGTCTCACATCGGGCATTTTTAGAACACACCTTAAAGGAAACCTAACACCACGGATCTTCCTATTAAGGTAGATTTGGTGACAGGTTCCTCTAATCTGTAGCAAGATAGCCCCTTTTTAGGGATAATCCTATAGTCCACCAAATCTTTTATCATTTTTAATGGCCCAAATATGCAAATTTACCAAAGAGGTTTACTGGGGTGTGGAGTAGCCGGAGCTGAGGCTACACGGATCGGCTACTCCACGTCCCAGTAGCCTCTTGTGATCCACCTATCGATATACCTCCAGCGCTCAGCTACATGGAGCCGGGTTCTGCACAAATAATAGTGTAACTAAGTGTCATAGTTTCTAATATCAATGTGAACCCAAAGGAAAAACTCTAAATATCCATGAACAAAAATGCTTGTTCCCACAGACCCGACGAGCGGAGCAGAAGAGCTTCCTCTACATCGATGAGCACAGGATTATGATGAAGTATTTGTTCCCTTTGAATGAAGTTGTGGTGGACTTTTATGACAATTTGAAATCGTTATCTTCTGGCTATGCAAGGTACCGGCCCGTACAGAGCACTCACACACTTACTCTGCTATCGGAGAATGGCACAACTCTCCATTCACATCACTTGAGGGTATTGGGGACCCCTATTACATTGGTGGAACCCACATCTACATTTTTAGTCATTTACAAACTGTGGACATGTTTTACACTTCTAAAATGAGAGTAACCCTTTTTACTGCCTATTTTTATATCTCTTTGGGTTCTGTTCCAAAGTTTTCTGATATTTACCATTACATTATAGCTTATATTTTATACAATATTAAGCTCCATCATATTCCTTTAAGGAGGACATATACAGACAAAATAAGACCTTACAGAGCAAAAACATGGTCGTATGAGGCCCCTACTCCCAAGAGCTTACAATCCGGTTTACCATTTATATTACAGCTTTGACTATGAAGACGCAGGATACCAAGCAGCTGATCTGGTGAAGATGGATATTTTATTAAATGGTCGTGCGGTGGAGGAATTGGTGACTATTGCACATAGGTGAGTGTTGTGCTCCATGTTATTTTATCACCTACCTAAATAGGATCACTTAGTGAGAACCCATCAGGCAAATTAACCCCCAAAACTAAATATATTTTCATAAACTGCCATTAGAAAGCATTGCCTCTATCCCTTCATTGTTTAAGTTTAAAGGCATGTAGAGGGACAATCGGGTACTAAAGCTGTATGCAAATGACCTGAGAGAGGTCCAGGGAGTCATTATCATATTCAGCTGTCCAGCTTATTCATGAGTGGGAGGCACAGCCACACCCCCAGTGCATGACTGACAGCCTGTATAATGATGCTGGTGCTGGAGCCCCCTGCAGCCTGTGTGTGTATGAAATACAACTGCTCCAGGATGCAGCCATGTGTATAACAGAACATGTCAGATACTTGTGTAGCTGATGTCTGTGTCACATGTGTATAGCAGAACATGGCAGGTACTTGTGTAGCTGATGTCTGTGCCTCACACACGTGTATAGCAGAACATGGCAAGTACTTGTGTAGCTGTTGTCTGTGTCTCACACATGTGTATAGCAGAACATGGCAAGTACTTGTGTAGCTGATGTCTGTGTCTTACACATGTGTATAGCAGAACATGTCAGGTACTTGTGTAGCTGATGTCTGTGTCTCATATGTGTATAGGAGAACATGTCAGGTACTTGTGTAGCTGATGTCTGTGTGTCTCATGTGTATAGCAGAGCACAGTATTTCTGCAGATAAAGCGCAGACACTAGCAATGCTTTACTATACATTACACACAGACATGAGCAGGGGGAGGAGAGGGGAGGGGTAACAGGGGTGACATCACTTTTTCCACGAGCCCAGGCTCATTTACATAATTAAGATGATTTTAGAATGATAAATGTATGAAATAACTACATAAAAGATGGGTAGACTCCTTGTGAGCTGCTCCAACAGGTAGTGGTGACAGAAATAATTTCAGAGACTTGATGGTTTTGTTTAAGGCCTTTTACGTGAATATGAATCCACCATGGATGACAAAGTTTTGTACAATGGTCTGGTTTTTATTGATTTTTAAAAACTGTTGTATTCCACCTACACGGCAGAAATCCAAGAGGTGGTGACAGGTTGGGACCATTGTAAATATTCATTCTAGATCTGGTGTTCTGTGGTTCATTACAGACTTGCCAAGTCAAGTGAACTCTGGGAAAGCTGGGGGGATAGATTTTTCATATTTGTGATATATCTAGGAATCGGAAGAATTTCCTTCAACACCCTGGAGGACAAGAAGTATAGGGTAGTGGTGCCTATTACAGCTGGAGGTGTCCATCCTGTAGAGTGCAGGGGTGTATAAACCCCTATTATCAAGAATTACATGTTCCCTGTTATTAATGAGCGCATGATTTCATTCAGGGAGAAGGCGTACGGGGTGGGTAAAGCGATATGTGAACGCTTACGAGACGCCATACCGAGGCAGCTGTTTGAGATCGCTGTTCAGGCCTCCATCGGGAGCAGGGTAATTGCACGCGAAACGTAAGTATCAATTACAGCGACGCCATGAACGATGTGACAATGTCTGCAAAAGAGGGATAAAGGGGATTACAAGCAGGAGACCAGTGCGGTGTTATACTCCTACATAGAATGCAACTCTCTATTTTTGTGCCCAGTTAGAATTTCATACAGCATTGACTTGATTGTATGGTATTATAGAATTGTATATATGTATGTACATTGTGTAGCCATGGTTATCATTCTACAGGAATTATATACTTCTGCTATGCCTAAGTTACAAGTATTAGATTGTAAGCTCTGTAATATTTCATATTACTTATAGGAATATCCATAAAAGGACCATATTTCAATAGGATAGTGGATACACATCTGATCATTGGGGTCTGACCAGGAAAAGCAACAGAACTGCGCATACCTGGGCAAGTGACGGGGCCCAGAGCTGCTAGGGGGGCCCACATAAGGCTGTACATACGGAATCCCTGGGGTGAGGGGGGCTTTATATAAAATAACCATGAGGGTGATGTTTGGGATGATAAACTATACACTCACAGGCCACTTTATTAGGTACACCATGCTAGTAACGGGTTGGACCCCCTTTTGCCTTCAGAACTGCCTCAATTCTTCGTGGCATAGATTCAACAAGGTGCTGGAAGCATTCCTCAGAGATTTTGGTCCATATTGACATGATGGCATCACACAGTTGCCGCAGATTTGTCGGCTGCACATCCATGATGCGAATCTCCCGTTCCACCACATCCCAAAGATGCTCTATTGGATTGAGATCTGGTGACTGTGGAGGCCATTTGAGTCCAGTGACCTCATTGTCATGTTCAAGAAACCAGTCTGAGATGATTCCAGCTTTATGACATGGCGCATTATCCTGCTGAAAGTAGCCATCAGATGTTGGGTACATTGTGGTCATAAAGGGATGGACATGGTCAGCAACAATACTCAGGTAGGCTGTGGCGTTGCAACGATGCTCAATTGGTACCAAGGGGCCCAAAGAGTGCCAAGAAAATATTCCCCACACCATGACGCCACCACCACCACCAGCCTGAACCGTTGATACAAGGCAGGATGGATCCATGCTTTCATGTTGTTGATGCCAAATTCTGACCCTACCATCCGAATGTCGCAGCAGAAATCGACACTCATCAGACCAGGCAACGTTTTTCCAATCTTCTACTGTCCAATTTCGATGAGCTTGTGCAAATTGTAGCCTCAGTTTCCTGTTCTTAGCTGAAAGGAGGGGCACCCGGTGTGGTCTTCTGCTGCTGTAGCCCATCTGCCTCAAAGTTCGACGTACTGTTTGAACTGCAGGAGATTGTCTTGACCATGTCTACATGCCTATATGCCCTAAGTTGCCGCCATGTGATTGGCTGATTAGAAATTAAGTGTTAACGAGCAGTTGGACAGGTGTACCTAATAAAGTGGCCGGTGAGTGTATACGTCCCCCATAGACTGGCAATGGGCGCTCTGGAGGGACGTGTCCTATCTTTTCCGGGCATACCGCGCCTATGGAGAGGGGCACTCAACTCCTCCTCTCCCCGGCACCGTCTGCATGCGCCCTTACACGATTTTGCATTCTGTTTCTTTGATAAAACACACATGTCCAAGATATCACGTGACCTCACAGGATAGGACCTAACTTGCTGATCATTGGGGTCTCTGTGATGAGCCCCCACAGATTACAAGAACAGGGGGTCCGATGTACTCCAGTCGGGATCCCTAGTCGCTCCCTGAGATGAGCGGAGCAGCAGGACACGCATGGCTCTACCCCCGTTCTTGTGATCTGTGCAGGTCTTATCACTGAGACCCCCACCAATCAGCAAGTTAGGCCCTATCCTTGTTTGGTGGGAAACCCCTGTAATTTAAACCCTTTCCCTGTGCAGGATCTATCTAGAGGCTCCAGTCTCCTGATGTGCAGCCGGGCAATTTTGCTTTGGTGTATAATTGCACTATAACCTGCAACGGCCTCCTCATGCCCCTCCATGCCCACTTAAACTAAAGGTGGTGTATACAGAGATGTAGGCACCATTCTAGGCTTCACGGCAGGAACTGCAACTATTTCAAGGCTTGTACACCAGAAAACTGGAGTCTTCCTCATGGAACAACGGAGCCAAACTGAGAACATGATTTCATTATGGCGCTGAGGTTTCCTTGTAATGTATATGACTATGATGCTTGGTCTCCCATCCAGGGAACAGTGTTTGGTCCACAGAATCCAGTTACCCATGGCCCGGGGTCAACATGGTTGTGTTTTTAGCCTAAAAGTCAGTTTTCGAAGAGATAAGTGGAGGAATAAGTATTATTGATAAGATCCCTATAATCACATGCATTGATTTATGGATCTTCTCTTACAGGATTAAACCCTACAGGAAGAATGTCCTGGCCAAATGTGTATGTATTTTCTCTCTTATTCTCTCCAGTATGTTGTCGCTTTGATATTACATGGACGTCTTCCTTTAATCCTCTTTACGCCCATCTGAAGATTACTACTTCTTCCCTCCAATTTACAGCTCAGTCGGAAGATCTTGAAGATTATAAAATATTAAAACCTTGTGTGGCAGGATGGTGGAATACATTAATTTGTCAAACAGTTTCTCTACTTAAACAAACTTTTTAGATTTAACACCTTTTGTGTTTCTAGTGGATTTTAGACGATGAAAAAAAAAAAAAAATCTCATGTATTTTTCACACATTTACCTTTATGTCTGAGCGGAGCTGAAGGGAAAACCTCGAGTTCTGAAGTGTTAATGGAATATTTTAGAAGATGTAGTATATTGGTAGAATCGCTAGGACAATGAAAACGCGGCGGACAGTTGTGGTTTTTATTTTTGTTTGCGTATCACCAACATACTTAAAGGGGTATTCCTACGAAGATAAGTTTTTTTATATGTGTTTTAGGATAAGAAAATAACACATTCTCTAATTCAATGTTATTAACAAAAATACAGAATTTCACAGATATAAGTCCAATCTGTCTCTACCAGTCCTGCTGCACACAATTTCAGTTGTCCCTAAACACGACCCTGTAACTTCTGACTTATTGTCCGGCTGCCATCTTGGATTTCTGTGTGAGATTGTGCAGATGAGATTTCTGTCTCTATGCTCTGATCCTGTAGCCACACCCCCTGCATGGAGCTCAGAGACACTCGCTGATCACATCCTGCCAGGCTGCAAACTACTAGTAGATAACTGATCTGAGGGAAGGGGGAGGCAGCCACGTATCTGTGAGATGTAGCAGAGCTCACAGTGTAACAAGCTACAAGGAGATAAGTGACCTGGGGGAAGGGGGAGGCAGGCACATGTCTGTGAGATGTAGCAGAGCTCACAGTGTAACAGTGTACTGGTCTTTCAGCCTCTCTGTAATCGCCTCGTGTCTCATCTCTATGTTTCAGTGTTTCAATGTCAGTAGCCAAATGAAAGTGCATATAAACACTGTACCCTGATAATGTAACCACACTGTTACCTCACAGAACTAGATGGAACTAGATTGCTGTATGTGTGAACATGCTCTTAGCTAGAATAGAGTGTACATATATTGGATATGTCTATAACCATATCTTGTATGCTGGTTTGTTGGGCAGTATGGAGGGGACATCACAAGGAAGATGAAGCTGCTGAAGAAACAA
Source organism: Engystomops pustulosus (assembly GCF_040894005.1). NCBI lineage: Eukaryota > Metazoa > Chordata > Amphibia > Anura > Leptodactylidae > Engystomops > Engystomops pustulosus. Next base: position 254,089,495 of record NC_092411.1, read on the forward strand.
GCTGAAGGCAAGAAGAAAATGAGGAAAATCGGTAACGTGGAAGTGCCTAAAGATGCGTTCATCAGCGTATTGAAAAGACAACTGGACAAGTGACACCTCAGATCTGTCCATCATAGAGAGTCAGCACCATGTGCCTCCTCTGTGTGGTTCTAGAAACACTCAGGTCCTGGTGATATTATTATCCAAGGTTTTCAGACCTGCAGCCATTAATAGACTGGGAAGCCCAAAGCTCCCCCTGCTGGTCACTTCACGAAGAAAAACATGCCCATGAGGAGTTTTGTTGAAGTTTCTTGTGTGCTGAGCAAATCCTTTTGTAACAAGTTGAAGATCTGTATCTCTACCTCTGGAGCAGGTCTCACTCCCGCAATGTATATATCTAACGACTACATTTGATAAAAAAATAAAATATTTATAGAAATCCATGGAAAAAAAACTTGTGAAGAAGAGAGTTTTGTATTTTGAGAAAACACAACAATATTTTTTTTATGTATTTAGGTTTTTGGTATCCAAATGTCCACAAATTTTCTTTGGTGTAAATATTTGCATGTGATACTTTTTCTTTTTAACAATAAGTTAGACCTCTAGCTATAAGGCTACATTCATACTAACGTGTACTGCTCCATGCGCCCATTGTGCACAACGGCCGTGTGAATGTAGCCTAAGACACACACCAGATTGAGTCATCCAAAAACTACAAAATTTATTTGACACCAATTGAAAATTCCCTGTTGGTCACACACAAGTGATGCACACACAGCTCTTCTTCATACCCAGTCCCAGAAGCAACAACTTCTTTAGTCCTATCCCCTTTGCCGGGACATCCTCCGGCAGATGCCGAAAGAGCTGATTACAGTGATGGTGCAGGGAGTCAATATCTTCCTGCACTATCACTGTTCCTCTGGTCCTGCTGTGTGCAGCACAGTCAGCAGGTGGTGACACTCCTGCTTCACTTCTATGTACAGCAGGAGGAGAGAGGAGCTGCTGGGGGGGGAGCTGGGAAAGGTGAGTAATCGTGTTTATTTTACTGTTGGGGAACAATAGTGGGGAGCTATGAGGTGGTACTGCTAGGGGGTACTATTTTTTAAGAGGGGAGCTGCTGGAGGGGAGGTCAAAATAAGGGGGGCTTCTGGAGCTTTACAATAACAGGAACTTATATGGGTGGGCACAATAAGATGGGGAGCTGATGGGTGGGCATGATATCAGAGTGGCTCATCTTTTTGAAGTATGATTAAAGGACCTTGCAGTGATACAGGAATCTTGTGATCAGTCACATGCTTCTGACATCACTGTAGGTCCTGCACTAATAGTCATGTCCATACAGTCATCAGAGAGAACGCAAAGGCTGTGCACTCGGGGATTGGGTGATGAAGCACTTCACCCAATCTCCTGGTAAGTGGTCAAGTGGGTCTGGCAGTGCTGAATCATCCCGACTAGAGATGTGTTCACAACGTTCAAGTATGGCTGGCTTACCTGGACATATCGTTGGATTGGCGGTCATACAGCCGATCCAGCAAATCGTTTGAGGAAACGTCATTATCAGTAAGTAACTACTGTTTTCCCCTTCTCTCTGACGACCCCACCAGAGAGAGAGAATTTTAGGGAGGTGATGAACCCCCACTCTCGAGTTCAAACATGGGGTCCACCTACTCTATGGAGTCCCAGAATTTCGCTCTTAAGCTCCGCCCACACACAAAATGGCATCTCTAAATTTACTCCCAAACACTACAAATTACTTATCAGAAGGCCGAAGGCTCCTCATCCACACAGACACTGCAATCACTACATATACTAGGTTAAAGAACCTGGTAACATCATCCCTTCGGAAACTTAGATTCTCTAAGGCTACAAGCAGAGGTTTAATCTTTAACGCTGAGGGCCTTGTTAGTTTGTGTTTCCATTTTTTCTTAATGAAAGTATTTAATATTCCAGGCTGAATACTGGGAAGCGGAAAGAAAATACTGTGCCACACAGGGAAAATCTAGGACATGTCCTATCTTTCCCTGTGTTACGGGCCATGCCCAATGGCTCACTATGGAGAGGGGAAGGGTCACTCCTCTCCATGGCGCCGGACGTATGCCCAACCAGCTACAGCCCAGCAGGCCAAGTGTTCATGTGAATGTAGCCTAAGTGACAGGATTTCTACTATTCTGTAAGGTGGAAATAACCTTAGAAGAAAGGCCTTTACGTTCCAGAATTAACCATTCAATAGCCATGCTGTGAGATGAAGATTCCTCACCTCTGGATGACAAATAAGGATAGTAAGTTTATTACCCAGGGTTCTGTTATTGATCGCGACTCTTTCCCGGCCATTTTTTTAAGCTTCTGGGAATGGGAATGACTACAGGAAAGCCATACATAAGGTGTTGACCCCCAAGACTGAAAAAAGGCATCTAACACTGGAGGTTGATCTTTTAGGCTGAATTAACACTGACGTGTGTCTGCCGTACCTTGATACAGCAGGAACACGTTGGCGCCGCTCACCACACCCCTCCCCTTAGAGGAACATGGTGCACAGCGCCGTATGCCGAGAAATTATAGGACATGTCCTGTCTTTTCACAGCTACAGAACGGTACCATGCCGGCCTATGGGGAACATATATCCAACCCCCAACAGCCGTGTGAATGAGGCCTTAGATTGAACAAGTAGAAACTTTGCGATTTTCACTGTTGGTAAAGAGGTCTATGTATGGGGATCCCCAGTCTGGTTATCACGGGAAAAACTGATTTGTTTAGGGACCACTCTCCCTAATGCAGGGACTGACGCCTGTATGTCGTCTGTACCTTTTATGTGCACTGCTGTTAAGTGAAATGTTTTCTGCAAGATGAAAAATATGAGGCGATATGCATGAGCTGAGGACATCTCTTGCCTCCTTGTTTGTTTATTTAGGCCATGGCCGTAGTATTGTCTGACCTGATCAGCAGCTCTACAGACAAGATAAGCTCTGGATCCGAGGGAAGAGGGGCATAGCAGTGCGGACTGTATTTCATAGTAAGGAGGCAGAGCTGAGTGTGTCAGTGTGTCTTATATCCATCTCTTGACTCCAATCTCTCTTTTTCAATATGTCAGATACTAGTAGAATGCTCAAAGCCAAGTGTAGATAAGCCCTATACCCTGATTCTCTAAGCACATTGTTAGCACACAGCATCTCAAAGCACTAGATGGATCATAATGTGGCTCATTTAAACTGCACTAAAAGTGTTATTTCCGTGTATAATACTGGGTGCAGCAATTCAATAAGAATGTGTGCCCAAAATAGTGAACCTCGGTCGCTTCCGCCTACTGGCCCAACGGCGTTCAACCATCTTTAATGTGGTGCACCTTTATTGTCCGACTGCATGCCCCCTAATTTGTGTCAGGGCGTGCAGATACACCACAAAAGGGTCGCGTGCGACAAAATCCCAGCGTGCACACTTCTTAAATACATGTGCAAACTGTTAGCCATGAAGAACGTGCACAGTCTGACAAAAGTGCAGCCCAAAGCCCTTAGTAAATGTGCCCCAATGTGTCTTCTTAAAGAGTCCCTGCTCACACTCTGGAATGTACACTGACCCAAATTGTAAAGCAAGGTTAAAATGCTCTTGCTTTCATGGGCAAACCCCTTTATGGTAGACTCCTTTACAAATCTTTATGAATTATAAAAAGCACACCCTCTTGGATTTCCTATATAACAGTTTATTGTTGAATAAGACGCTAACTAATGATAGAAAATTGCATTGTGTATTCAGCACAGACACATTTTCATAGTTTGAAATAATTTTTAAAACAAAATTTATCCAAAGAGAAAGAGTTTACATTGGCAGCAGGAGATATATATGGACCAGCACAGGTAGCGAGCCGTCCGCTTTCACGTAAGCAGCCCAACGCATCGCCACCCCCAGTGCAGACATACATGTCCAGAGAGAAAATCATTCAGCAGCAAGTGCAGGTTAGTACATATGTAAGTAGCAATATATCTGCATCATACGATAAGGCGGGAGCCTTGTACACCGGCGCCGGGCTCAGGGTTAGGTCGTCTATAGAACCTATGTAGTATGGAATGTCACAGGGCTGAAGCAGAGAGATTGGACCTCCAGGATACAGTACTTGTGCAGGTTACAGTAATATTGCATAGCCACTACGTGGTCATCCTCCACTGTCACGCCACGTCAGTTCTTCTTCATGCTGTGCAGCGGCTCCACCAGCTTGTTATGTACATGCATTATACCTGGAAGGAGAACAGAAACAGATCTACTTTTACCAAGACTTCTGTCACGCACATTCTTTCTACATCAAAGAGACTGCTTAACCCTTGAGGAAGAGATGAAAATACAGTAATAACCTAAGAAGAAACCATATGACGTTTCCTCCAAACCACCCACTTGTACCAACATGGTTTGTTATCCCTAGAGATGAAGGAGTAGGCCCAAAGTTCCAAAGCGGCACTACATGAACACTGGGCCGGATTATGAGGGGGGGACCCAGGGGCACGCACCCCGAGGCCCCCACCACATGTGGGCAATTCTGGCGGTCACATGACCTGCCAAATCGCCCACAGTATATTTGGGTCCGGCTCTTTGCTCCGGTACCCCCATATATATTTATTATTGGGGGCTGTGTACAGACTGTATATAATCTGTCTGGACTACATTCAGTGGGGGCCCCCCTGACCAGATTTTGTGCCCAGGTTCCCTCACCAATCTTAATCCGGCCCTGCTTGGACATATTTCCTGGTTTGGGGGCCAAACAGTCAATCCAGCAAATTGACGCCCCCAGCCAACTAGCCATATCTATGGCCAGGGGACACCAAGCATCAGGCATACTATTCTCTAGTTATCCCCTATTCACATCGGATCGGATCCTGGGGGGACGGTGGAAACCCCACTGATCACAAGAGTAGGGGGCAAGATTTCACTAACTGAATGAAGCAGCAAGTCAAGTGGTGCCCTGCCACTATCCAATACTATGGGAGTGCCGGAAATCAGCAAGCACAGTTCTCAGGCATCTACAGCACTCTCATTCACTGTCTAAGGGAGTGCTGGGGATAGCCGAGCGCTGTGCTTTGCAATTGCAGACACTCCCATAGAATAGAAAGGGGCAGTAGGAGGAATGCTCTATCAATTAGTAAGAAGGGGACCTCTATTCCGGTGATTGCTGTGGGTCCCAGCAGGCAGATCCCCACCAATTGTTTGATGGGACATCCAACTTAGTAAGCAAGTTATTAAAGGAAACCTACCAACACGGATCTACCTATTAAGGTAGATCGTGTGGTAGGTGCCTCTATTGTACGTGAGGACAGCCCCTTTTAAGGGCTACTCCAGGAGCCCTTACTCCACACCCCAGGGATACGCCACACCCCAGTAGGTGTTTCGCCTACACTGACATCTTTAGCGCGCAGCTCCTTGTAGCTGCACACACTCGTCTGCGAAGCTGGGTTCTGTGCATGTGCAGAATGCAGGCTGCGCAGTCTCCGCTCTGAAGCCGGAGCTATCGCGCATGCGCAAAACCCAGCTTTGCAGACGGGCTGAAGATGTGAGGGTAGGCGGAACGCAAGAGGCTACTGAGGCGTGGAGTAGCTGTGCCATGTAGCCTCAGCTCCGACTACTCCACGTCCCAGTAGCCTCTTTTGAAAATTTGCATATTACCACAATTAAAGTTTTAAAAAGATACAGGTGATTTGAGGATTAGCTCTTAAAAGGGCTATCCTCACGTACAATAGAGACACCTACTGCCCGATCTACTTTAATAGGTAGATCCATGGTGGTAGGTTTCCTTTAAGTAAACTTAGTAAAACATCTTTAAGGCTTATTTTCACAACGACATTGTGTCCATTAAACACAGACAGAATTTTGCTAGGAGAGCTGGGGCTACTGCTCATCGTATATCGTATTCAAGTTTCAAAGGGAACCTGTCACCACATCTACACATATACAGCCAGTGACAGGTTCCCATAGAGCTCTAATAACTGACTAACTCTCTACTTTTAGCTAAAAATTGTTTACATTACATCCACATAAATCATCTTTTATCTTATATTACCTGGCATCAGCGAGAGGCGTGTCCTGCTCCGCCAGCCCCTCCCACCTACTTGTCTGCATTCCTTCTGCCTCCTTACTGGTCACAGTTCATGTCCTGTGACCGGAATGACATAATCTTAGGTCCTGTAGCCTCTTGACAATAGCAAACTGTACCCCATGCATGTATCTGACCACATGAAGTCACAGCAGTCTCCATGGACTTCTACTCTTCCTCATCCTCCATGGAGACTGCTGTAATTTGCTGTAATCACATACATAGTCTACTATTCTTAGAAGGCTGAGAGACCTGCAATGAGGTCACTCTGGTCACATGTCATGAATGTAACACAAGGCACTGTGAAAAAAATTGGCACAATATTTCCCATCTGTACATATAGCTTTGTATGTCTGTAGTTGAATATTAGCAGACAGTCCCCAAGTACAAGGAGGCAGAACAGTGATGGGAAGAGACAGAGCTGTCAGTCAGAATAATGGGGTGTGGTTCACTGCCTTCCTGGGAAAGAGAAGAGTCAAAGCCAGCAGACAGGAGCTAATGTGCATATCAGAAAAACATCTGTAATTAAGCTACAGGGCCCCACTGGCAGCTAATTTTAGGTGATAATGGGGAGGACTTGTAACCCTTTATCAGCAGGCATTGTTAGTCAGAGTGGTCAAAAACTGGTGGCAGGTCCTCTTTAAATACAGAGCTGTAGTCCCCCAGGGATGCAGGGACTCCTAGCATAATAATCAACTGTAGAATTTAGGGGGCTGTTTTAGGAGCAGAGATGGGTCTGTGAAATCCGGCAACCACAACCCACACTTAAATAAGACCATAGGCTTAAAACATGCAAACATACACAGACTATGAATGCCGGACCATATGATACAGACATATGATACAAGAGTCCCCGCTTCCAGGCAGAACAATTATTTTCACATTACAGCGCTGTTGTCAAGAGGTTTAGCAGTGGTTCCTTGCATCACATATCTGTGATTAGGGCCGGCACAAGCACTGGCCATACCTGGGCCCAGAGCTGCTGCGGGACCCACATAAGAAATGAGGGGGGCTTATATAAATGAACCATGAGGGGGCTGTATGGTATTATAAACTAGGGAATATTAAACTATTTTAGTTTCCAAATGTTTAATGCTGCCACTTGACTTCACTGCAAAGGGGCCCACTGAGGCTCTGTTGCCCAGGGGACTACTGAAACCTGGAGCCAACCGTTGTACGGAGGGCATGCATCGGCGCCGGGGAGAGGCAGAGCGCCGCTCTCCATACAGTAACATAGGGCCCGGTGCCGTATTTCGTCGAAAGATAGGACATGTCCCATCTTTCTACAGGCTATGGAACGGTACGGCGCTGCACCCTACCACTCTCGTACAGCGCCGTGAGGCCATTGTGGTGTATGGGGGACGTATATAGGGCTTAATTTTACAGCCTTAATCTGTAAAAGGCACGTATCCCAGAGCTGTGTAACTCACCCCCCCCCAATAATGTATGATAAACAACTACTACCCCTATCATCACCACTAGCCAGCCCCAGTATGTGATATATGGAAATAGACAAAACATAATCTATAAGTAATACCTTAATGCTTCTATTCTGACCTTTAAAATACTTCACAGTTTTGACTCTAAGTTCTAACGTTGCATCTTCATCACAGACGAATATAGTGCGAGGATGTTGCTGGAAAGCGGACACTGTCCACATATGGTTCACACCTTCCTCTATAGCTTTATACAAGGCAAAAGCTTTATGGGCTCCGGTAATAAGGATCATCACCTGGATAAAAAAAAAAAAAAAAAAGTTATATATATGTATGTATGTTCACAAAAAAAAATATATATATAAATATATATTGGTCTCTGGATTTTAAAAATGAATAAATAAATAAAACCTCTGCACTACCTGGACATTGATTGTTAGAGAAGACCAATTAATGAAACAACCCAACAGTGGAAGTGCTATCGGTGTGATACCGGTGTCTCTCTGTATCAAAATAAAACTAGAAAGAGAATAAGAAATACACCAAGCACCAATTCACACTGGTTTCGTAAGACAATTGTTTTAAAAAAACTTTATGGAAATTTTGATTGCGTTATGGTCTCTATACATAAAAAAAGGGTATACGTCCTTATTCTCACATATTATACTACAATGTTATACATAAAAAATAAAATACATAACATTACTCAATACTAGAGCATGTGACTGGTTATACAATTCAATTTAACATATACGGACTATGATATGCTTATACGGAACAACAAATGAGATTCTTTTACATATTTTTGAGGTATAGGTGAGCACGTGGGCCCCTTTGACTTCCACCTGCCTGAGATCACACATTAACTTTGTATAAACATCACGTTTATCAATTTTTGCAGCTCAACATTGCTGCTGATTTATATAGGATCCTATTTTTATAACCGTCTAGTATTGAGTAATGTTATGTATTTTATTTTTTATGTATAACATTGTAGTATAATATGTGAGAATAAGGATGTATAACCCTTTTTTATGTATAGAGACCATAACTCGATCAAAATTTCCATAAAAATTCAAACAATCAAACAATTGTCTTACAAAACCAGTGTGAATTGGTGCTTGGTGTATTTTTTATTCTCTTTCCTGGATTTTAAAAATGTTGGGTCATCAGAACCAGGATTAACAATAAGTCTTAATTGCAGACTGTACTAACTGTTATAGGCAAAAGTACAGGAAATTACTAACTTCCAGGGGTCCGTTTGTAACTAGGGGTCGTCTGTAAGTCGGGCGTTCTTAAGTATGGGGCACCCTGTATACATACATACACATATATATCTACATTCTGCACCACACTACATAGATGGGGTGGGCCGTGTCACTAGATTTTACACCACTGAAATGGCAGCACTTTCAAGTAGGGTATGAAAAGTTCTTACTAGAAGTCCCTCTTTTATGTGACATCTCCTCCAAAGTCATTTGTAATCGAGAAGAGAAGTGTCATTTTGCCTGAAATGAGTAAAGTTTAGAGGCTGAAGGGGCAGAGTCACCCATCTTCAGTTCTATTATATAGAATCATGCTTTTGATATTATATCAAACAAAGGAATTTTCTCTTTCAGATCGGATCAGGCTTGTGGTTCTGTGAGCTGAAGAACAGGAGATACAGGCAATTATAAATAGTTAAGAAAAAAAAAATCAGGTTCCTGCCTATTTCTTTACTTGCATGTATCTCCAGTTCTGTAGCAACCAGAACCACAAGCCTGATGCAATTTTGAAGAGGAGATTCTTTATCTTTAATATGGCACCAGCAGCACTATGGACAAATGATTGAGTTGTCTGAAGTGAATCTCCCCATGCAGCCTCTAAACGTGACTCTCCTCTCTTCTGACACTTCTCTTTAAAGAAGGTAAAATAGGTGAGATTTAACATAAAAGATGAAATTCTAAAAAAGGACATTTCACACCCTTTCTGAGGGAGCAGGTAGTTTAATGGGATAATATCAGGGTATGGGTATGCAGGAAGTACCTGCACAGCTGCCTCTCCAGAAAAAGAAACGTGTGCGAATAATTGGAATGAAATGTTACCTCTCTAGCATCCATTACTGTCCCCACTCCAACTGTTAATGCCATTGTAGGGACTTTAGAAAGATCCCCATCAAAGTATTTGGCATTTGCTAAAATGGTGTCCATTGCTAAGGTCTTAAGCCGTGTTCTGGATACCAAACTAGAACCTGGCTCATTAAAGGCAATGTGACCGTCTGGACCAATACCTGTGAAGGGAGAGAAAAGAAGGAGTTAATAAAACTTGACTAGCTCTTTAATCATCATAATGTACATGAGTGGTCCATGCTGTGAGACTCTTTTGGGCTCAGGATGTACAGGTTTGTGCTCCCCATTCATTACCGACACAACCACCACTGGTGTAAGCAGCGGGTGTCTGCTACATAATACAGAAGGCACCCGAACCACAACAGGACCGAATAGTACTGGCAGGAAGGGGTTAATCAGATGCAGAGCGTGACTGATTGGTGGATGATTTCTACACGTCTGCCGGGTGTCACTTACCTCCAACAAACAGCTCAATGCCATCAGCTTCCTGGATTTTTCTCTCAAACTCCTCACACTCGGCCTGCAGGTCGGCGGCGTTGCCATCCAGGATGTGAGCGTTGTTAGGATCTATGTCTATGTGCTTGAAGAAATTATTCCACATGTAAGAGTGATAGCTCTCAGGGTGGTCCCTAGGTAATCCTATGAGTGAGAAAATACAATATTAAGGTGGTTACTTAAAAGAAATCTACCATAAAAATCCATGATGATAAACCAGGGAGACTTACACATAGATCCAGGCACCGGGACTGTGGTAATCTTATCTTTGTAATCTTATATTTGTTATCCATGGCCTCCTTCCATCTAAAGTTAACTTTTACAATTATGCTAATAAGACAGAAAGGCTCCTGGGAATCTTATCAAAGCCCCCCCATGATGTAGCTTCACAGGCAATTACACTGTGCACGTCCCCACCTTCCCTCTGCCTGATCTAATCACTGCAGCAGAGGATGTTTAAGCACACAGTGGGAAGGGGGAAAAGTGCTCCTGCAGTGTAACAGCCTGTGAAGCTACAGCACAGAAGACCTCTGGTAACACAAACCTTAGCATGATTTTAAAAGTTGATTGTAGAAGGAACTAGTTGAAGGATAACACATATAAGAAGATTACCACAGTCACGATGCCTGTATCTATGAGGTAGGGCCCCTGGTTTATTTTGATAGCAGATTTCCTTTAAACTAAAGACATATTGAGGTCCATAAAGAGACACAAGGATCACTGCAGGAGACTACATATAATCATAATAGATCGACAAAATGTCTCTGGGTGTAAAGTTACAGAGGCTTTATAGAAATCATTACCAAGAGGGGATCTACTACTCCTGTCTCATCACCCAGGGTCTTCCCGCTGTGATACCACCATGCCCTTCTGTGTGCACAAGTACACTTATTCATCCTCAGATCAGATTGTTATCCCTAAACAATTAAACTTGGAACAAACCGTTTAAGGCCGGTGACACATGGACCATGGTTGGTCCTTTGCATTGGACAGATTTTATGGACCAACCACGGTACAGAGGACGATGTGGAGATCATAGATTGGCGCTGCTACATTGCCTGGAAGAAGTGGACTACATATCACTCTGTTGTACAGAGCCCAGTCCTCGGCACAGTGGTTAGTCTGCGTGTCATCCATTTCTTCACCGACAGACCACGGCCAAAGTCTATATTCTGCCTACTGTCAGTTACAGGTCCCCAGGTAGGTCAGTTTTTTATTTTACCTTAGTCCAAGTTTTGAGATATTTTTTTTTTATATATAGTGTACTTTATGTAACACAATATACGTCACAGCTGCTACATACAGCTATATATCTCACAGCTGCTACATACATCCTATGTGCACATGCCCCGTGCAGAAAGGACGTTCATAAACCTCATGACAGTCACCAATTTCAAACAGCTATATCTTCTGATCACTCTTATAGTTGTGATAAAAAAAAAAACCTGATTTTTATATACAGCTTTCCATTTCCAAAAATTCCAACTAACTTTAAGAGTGTATACTTCATCCATACATAATCCTTATAGAAGGGGAGATTCTCTTTTTTTAATATGACACCAGAATGTTTCTAGGTGCCAGGGTACAGGAGATATAGGTGTCTGAAGTGCCCCGCCCCCTCCAGCCTGTCAGCTGTGGAAGGAGCTACAGGAAAGACTTAGCTTACAGTTTGAAGAATTGCGGAAGTACATGCACCCTCTGCATTTGTAGCTGAACTTGTTGAAAGGGTGATGATATAATTCTGTACATTATTATAAAATATTTTGTTAAAAGTTTATTCAGTTTTACTGTTTATCTAAAAAAAAAAAAAAAAAAAAAAAAAAAAAAAAAAAGACAAATAAAAGAAGTCATTTACTGGCCAATGTTATAAAGAAAAAAAAATGTAATAAATAAAACTATCCATCTCATACGTCATGCAAAAAATACAAAATTGTATTAACGTGCAAAATGTTTGCAAAGATATTGTCATATAAAGAAGCAGAACTGTCAAAATTGACCTGGACGCTCAGGCACCAAAAACCCTTGATCACAATAGGGTTAATTCACATGATTAGGACTCACCTACATATTCATCCATATTAAATGTCTTCACATACTTAAAGGAAAGGTCTCCACGTTTGTGGTACTCAATAAGTTTCTTGTAACATCCAAATGGCGTGCTGCCTGTCCGGGAAGGAATGGAGAGAGATCAATGGGGATAGAACAGACCTCACACAGGAACATATGTTCAGAAAATTAAATCACAGACGATAACAAAATCCTGTTATTCTCAGATACAAGCCGCTGCCTTGTGCTACATTTCACCACTTGGGCATAGATACGCCCCCCTGTATTTCCATAACCCCCTGAGTTGGACCCATGTACAAGAGCTGTTGGATCTAATGCAAGTCTCTCTTTTAATTAACATTTTTAGAATGCCATTTAAAGGCGAATAGGACTATCCCTTTAAATTCATTAGAGCAGGTAAAACCAACATACCCTGTGTAACCAATATATTGGGGCACATTTACCCGGTCCCGCGGAATTCACAGAAAGTGCATTGTCCAACGATAATGCACTCTGGCGCGATTCACTAAGATTGTGCGCCCGATATCCTGCATGCAAGTGCTTGCGAGACAAATTGAAAGTTAAATCCTGCGCTCAGTCCGAATCAGTCGGATCATCCGACGGCAAACCTCCCCCCCACCTCCCCCATTTCTATCGCATGAAAGCCGACGCGGCCGCACCACAATCCGATCGCTGACTTCGCTCAAGAAATGGATGGGCCCGAGAGGTGGCATCCACATCCATGAGCCCCCTTAGTTTTCCAGGAACATGGAAAAATGTCTAGGGGTCAGTAATGAGTCACCCTGGCCAATGAGCAGCCTCCTCGGACCTGGGGACAACAAAGGAAGTAAAGTCCTAGGAAAACACAAGTGAAGTCCCTGGTCAGAGGAGGCGATTCATTGGCTGAAGTGGGTCAGTGACCCCACAGAACTTTCCAGCTGAGCACTGGCCCAAAAACTACTGCAGACACATTGACACAGGGAGTCAGAGTGTGGTAAGTATTCTCAACCCCAGTCCCCTAGGAATTTCTAGATTCCTGGAAAAGCGACTAAAAAGAGGACATTTCTTTTACTCACCAGTCTGTATTTAGAAAAACCAATAAATTTAAAGGGGTTTTCCCAAGGAGACAAGATTCTTACATATACTCAGGATAACAAATTCTGTAATTCACGGTTATTAACAAAAAAAAAGCATTTCACAGATATAATTCCAACCTGTCTCTACAAGTCCTGGTGTACACAATTTTAGTTGTGTACACGGTTGGACATGACCATAGATTATCTGATGATGGTCAGATTACTCTCAGGAATAGCTTCTCTTGTCTGCACACTGTAGTGCTCTCTGCCTCCTGCCCCTCCCCCCTGCATTACAAGACCAGCTAAGACACAGGAACTTTCTGCCGGCAAACAGCGTACAGAGACTTGCACTACTAGCTACAGGCAAGACAAGGTCTTTATCTGAGGGGAGGGAGGCATATAGCAGAGCTGACTATGTGTGTGTTATGGCTGAGATGTAGCAGCGCTGACAGTGCGTGTTATAGCTCTGATAGCAGAGCTGAATGATTAATTGTGTTTTATATCCATCTCATGGATCTCATCTCTGTTCTGTCTCATTTATCTTTCTATGTGTCAAATACTAGTGAATGTTCAGAAGCTAAATACAAGTGTATATAAACCTGCACCCCGATAACCCAAGTACATTTTCAGCACACAGTAATCATGAAATGTCTGGTCAGAGAGTCTCGTCCACACTCTGGAATATTACACTGACCATCACTGAGTGATAGGAGCTAAAACAGCATTAAAACTTGTAAAACTAGTAAAAATGTAAAGTAAGGGGGTTAAAAATTATCGCTATTGTGTAAAAATCACTAGTGGATTGCAATTTGAGAAATTTCATCCATGGGCAAACCCCTTTAGATTCACAATTAAAGGAAATCTACCATTTGCTTCTGTATTATGAACCAAACACACCTTGAGAATTCTGTAGCTACACTGATGCAGAAACATATCTTGTTTAATCCCTGAACTGAGTGGTTTTGCTTAAAAAACAATAAAAAAAAATTATGATGATGACGCTCTGTCGCTCCTGTGGCTGCCCTGGCGCATCTCCCCTTAGCCTAATTATGCACTGCTCCCGACATAAGCTGAGAATACATCATCAATGTTTTGTCCCTGAGAGGCAGAAGTAATCAATCGCTGCACCATCCCACAGCTGCTGTGTTTGAGTCATCCAGGTCTGGTTGATTAGTCCTGTCTGGACAGTTCAGGCAGCTTCTGTGTAAGGTGTTTATGTTCTACACCCAGATTTCCCAAGGTCCTGAATTTCATAATTGTTTTTTTTTTTTTTTTTTGCAAAACCACTATTTTCAGGGATTAAACAAGATATGTTTCTGCATCAGTGTAGCTACAGTATTCTCAAGGTATGTTTGATTCATAATGCATAAAAACAAATAGTAGATTTCCTTTAAGGACCAGTTCAGACTGAAGTTCTGACCTCCGTTATTCCCTTCCATCACTATCAGATCCGTTACAATGTGCATTGATGTTTATGGACTTTTAATATCTTCTGTTAGTCTCAGTTTGTGCCACTTTTACTATTACCTCAAAAATTATAGTGAAAATTGGACAGGAGCTGCAGAGTTTTCTAGATAACACAGAAGAACTTCATTACCTGTGGGCAGCCCAAGTGTAAAGTACTTGTCTGGTCCGGGGTTGTACTGGATGATCCTATTACATATATATTTTGCTGCCCACTCGCTGGCCAGGGCATAGTCATCCAGGATTACCAGCCTCATGATTGGAGTGAGCTCTGTCCCCACAGCATATAGGTACAACCTGCAGAGGTACATGAGAAGAGCCAGGGCTCGTTACAATATAGAGACAATACAAAGGTCAGGAGGTCAGCAGGAGATTCCAGCTCTGAAGCCTAAAATTGTAAATGCAGCTCTATATCTATATAATCTATAGCAAAGGCGATGAGTGATGGAAATCATACTAGACTTTACAGTAATAGTTCCACAATTGTAAACTATGTATGTAGACTAGGTCTGTACAGCGCCCCCCTTGCTCGCAGGTTGTGTGTGGTATTGCAGGAAAGTATCAGAATAGGAAGTCTATGGGCAATGCAGTGGCCCAATCTGATCTGCTGGTGGGATATACATCCCTTATATCCTACTATCAAAAGATGGATAACCCCGCACATACTAATCATCATCCTTGCTGTCAGTGAATGGAAACCTCTGTAGTATATATATCTAAGGACTTGCCCTGTAGCACAGCTCCTGGCAAATGACAGGTGGACACAACTACTTGCAGTCTATGGAGCTAAGCACATCTCCCATCCCTCTGCTGAGTGTTTGCTACAGTGTATCAGTGTAGGTGGTAAGGAATAGCTCATCCATGATTAGTCCTGGCCTCGCAGTGACACAGCACCCTCCTCTCAGCAGCGCTCAGCCTCATCACCCACCACTGCGCTCCTCTGTCTCCCTCCGCCGCAGTCCGGCAGCCGTTAGGACCTTAGATGACGTCAGGGTCACATGATCATCTGGTCACGTGCGGTGCGGGGAGAGGAAGTCAGGCTGTGGGCAGTAAAGCGATATGGGATTGTAGTCCCGCGCTCCATTGGTCCGTGCCTGGTCATGTGACCTGTCATAACTCTGGACTATAGAGCAGAGCTGTGTGTGCATTAGTAATAAACAGCCAATGTATGCGTGTGCTGTATATCCCTTCTGTATGGAAGATTTATGTATAAAGCAGTATTATATGTTATATAGCAGTACTATATGTCACTAGTATATATGTATATAGCGGTAGTATATATGTATATAGCAGTACTATATGTTACTAGTATATATGTATATAGCGGTAGTATATGTTATATAGCAGTACTATATGTTACTAGTATATATGTATATAGCGGTATTATATGTATATAGCAGTACTATATGTCACTAGTATATATGTATATAGCGGTAGTATATGTTATATAGCAGTACTATATGTTACTAGTATATATGTTATATAGCAGTAGTATATGTCACTAGTATATATGTATACAGCAGTACTATATGTTACTAGTATATATGTTATATAGCAGTAGTATATGTCACTAGTATATATGTATACAGCAGTACTATATGTCACTAGTATATATGTATATAGCAGTACTATATGTTACTAGTATATATGTATATAGCAGTACTATATGTTACTAGTATATATGTTATATAGCAGTAGTATATGTCACTAGTATATATGTATATAGCAGAACTATACACTCACCGGCCACTTTATTAGGTACACCATGCTAGTAATGGGTTGGACCCCCTTTTGCCTTCAGAACTGCCTCAATTCTTCGTGGCATAGATTCAACAAGGTGCTGGAAGCATTCCTCAGAGATTTTGGTCCATATTGACATGATGGCATCACACAGTTGCCGCAGATTTGTCGGCTGCACATCCATGATGCGAATCTCCCGTTCCACCACATCCCAAAGATGCTCTATTGGATTGAGACTCATCAGACCAGGCAACGTTTTTCCAATCTTCTACTGTCCAATTTCGATGAGCTTGTGCAAATTGTAGCCTCAGTTTCCTGTTCTTAGCTGAAAGGAGTGGCACCCGGTGTGGTCTTCTGCTGCTGTAGCCCATCTGCCTCAAAGTTCGACGTACTGTGCGTTCAGAGATGCTCTTCTGCCTACCTTGGTTGTAACGGGTGGCGATTTGAGTCACTGTTGCCTTTCTATCAGCTCGAACCAGTCTGCCCATTCTCCTCTGACCTCTGGCATCAACAAGGCATTTCCGCCCACAGAACTGCCGCTCACTGGATGCCGCTCATTCTCTGTAAACCCTAGAGATGGTTGTGCGTGAAAATCCCAGTAGATCAGCAGTTTCTGAAATACTCAGACCAGCCCTTCTGGCACCAACAACCATGCCACGTTCAAAGGCCTCAAATCACCTTTCTTCCCCATACTGATGCTCGGTTTGAACTGCAGGAGATTGTCTTGACCATGTCTACATGCCTAAATGCACTGAGTTGCCGCCATGTGATTGGCTGATTAGAAATTAAGTGTTAACGAGCAGTTGGACAGGTGTACCTAATAAAGTGGCCGGTGAGTGTTTGTCACTAGTATATATGTATATAGCAGTAGTATATGTTATAGTAGTAGTATACTATACTACCCTGTTTCCCCTAAAAAGAGACCTCCCCCAAAAGTAAGACCTACTACAAGTTTGTTCGGGCTTAGAAATATAAGGCCTCCCCTGAAAATAAGACCTAGCGGCAGCCATTGCGGCGGCTCCCCCCACGCCATTCATTAGTATTAGGAAATCTTTTAGATGCTGCAGTAGGTTGTGACATGGGGAAAAATTCATGGAATTAAATCACTGGCTATGTATATGTTAAAGACCTTGCGGCATATATATCAAGACCAATGTGCCACACCAGTTTATTTCTAGCACTTGTGATTATTTGCCCCAATCCGCCACCTTCGCGTCAGGGGGGCGTGAAGCGGGCGCCGGGAATGGGCGCACTTGCTCCTGCCGGTGACTTTTCATATGTGAAAAGTCATCGGCCGCATCTTTTTCTATGCCATGCCATGACTAGTGTAGAATAGACGCTGCGTGGCAGCCTGCCCCAATACTTAAAGAGGCGGAAGCCACTTGATGTATCCTGCTGCAAAAATGCAGCGGAGGGGCCAGCGTATCATAAATATGCCCCCTTGTGTCTAGGAGACCATATATGGATATATGATGATATTACACTGATGAGGTGGTTTCTGCTCTATGCTAACCCAACACATCTCTCAAAAGGATTGCCTGATGTCTGTAGAAGTAATTCAGTACGGCAAGTTTTGGCTTTGAAAGTATATACTGGGCGGGACACAGAGCCGGGACAACTCCAGCCAGTCCCGGACCTGGAGGGAATATCCGGGACATTCTTCCAGCTGCCCGTGACGACAGGACAGAGGTGAAAACCCGCCAAATCCGGGACGGTTGGGAGGTATGATAAAAGTTTCTTCATTTTTTTTCTTTATAAGATGAGTGATGTGAAAGGGCTTGACCTCTGCAGCCTCAATTTTTATATATTTGTGGTAAAAAAAAGTGGCCTAAACAATAGTGCACTAGTTCTCATTTCCCTTTCTATACGCTCTCTGGCAGATATAGATATGGATGACATAAAACATACACGTCACTCACATATCAGATGGAAACACAAAGTTTAATCACACTTGGACCCTAAATGACAAATCCCAGCTGAGCTGTTCCCATCTCTCCATGACTTGTTACTACACAATGTGATCATTAGTCTGAGGAGGAATCCCAGGTCCGTGGCCTCATCTTCTGGGTGGGAGAAGAAGGCAGAGACGTGAAGCAGTGATGGAGAACCTGGCGCTCGACCTCAGCTTCTCCAGGTCAGGACAGGAATCGATGGCTGAGGGGGATCTGTGTCTCTCTCTTCTCTGGATTCTCTATCTGTATGATATGGATGAGCAGTCGGATTCCTTGTAGGGATTCAGAACACTGTGATGGATGTGATATGTCCTGGAGAAAGAAAGGACACAAATGGCAATGAGGAACAGCAGATAAAATAATATCCTTTTTTAGTGGTGCTGGACATCATCAAGGAGAGTCACCCCAATTCCCCCAATTCAGTCAGAATTGTGGGGCGCTCTCTATTGGCAGGCATTAGACATTGAGCACCCCCAATCACAGAGCACCGCGCTGACCCCCCCATACCTGGTGCTGTGCACTTACCAATGACACCCCGGTTTGTACAGGTGGGGTACAGCACCGCACACCTCCTCCCCCATGTCCTCCTCCCCAAAGAAATGCATCAGTAATTTTTGCATTGTCCATAAACACAGGTCACCATTCTGGACACAGTTTGTATATGATATTACAGCTCAGACCTATATACTGCAATAGAGCTGAAACTATATGTCTCTACATCTGTATTCCCAATCTCCAGGCCTGACACTTCTCCTTGGAGATCATATAACAACAATTATAGAATACAGGTGGTCCCCTACTTAAGGACAACTGACTTACAGACAACCCATAGTTACAGACAGACTCCTCTGACCTCTGGTGAAGCTCTCTGGATGCTTTACTATAGTCCCAGGCTGCAATGATTAGTATAAGGTGTCTGTAATGAAGCTTTATTGATAATCCTTGGTCCCAATACAGCAAAAAATGTTTAAACTCGACTTACATACAAATTCAACTTAAGAACAAACCTCCGGACCCTATCTTGTACGTAACCCGGGGACTGCCTGTAGATATAATGTATTCAGTGCAGGGTAAGTACCAGGGATTAGCATGGAGAACGCTCCTTCCTCCGGCTGTGATGCCGTGTATCCGGAGCATATTCCTGGAAGCTCTGCTGCCGCTGATCTGGAGCCTATATACAGAACCTGTGATCCCTCTATGGCCTGGGTGACCTACTGACATATACAAACACGTCATAAACATGTGTAATTATATATGGTAACAGTAACATAATATGATATCACTACTTACCGGAGAGGAGCGGCTGAGCAGGATTCTTGCAGCTCATCTTCCATCCACCTCCCATGTACTGGGCCTGATTCTGGTACCTAGGTATTTGTGTATGTCATGACCGGGGCAGTTACTCACCTCTTCCTCCAGGAGTCTCAATATTAACCCCTCTATCAAATGTACCGGTATCTCTGTAAGACACCAGTACAATTGATTACTATATCAATGCACACAGAGATTTCCTCTATATGCGCTGCCATTGAGTGCAGCATGTGATACTGGCACCTCTCACAGATGGTATACGGCGTATAGCGCCACAGTCAGCAGCATATATGGGATATATACTGCTTGTACACACATGAGCTCTGCAAGAAAAAAAAAGACAAATTAATAAATGCAGGATAATCAGAAAGACAATAATCTACAATAATCAGATGAGATTTCAGATAAGGGGTTGGTCCACACTCGGGCACCATTAGTTTGGTCCACACTCAGGCACCATTAGTTTGGTCCACACTCGGGCACCATTAGTTTGGTCCACACTTGGGCACCATTAGTTTGGTCCTCACTCGGGCACCATTAGATTGGTCCTCACTCGGGCACCATTAGTTTGGTCCTCACTCGGGCACCATTAGTTTGGTCCTCACTCGGGCACCATTAGTTTGGTCCTCACTCGGGCACCATTAGTTTGGTCCACACTCGGGCACCATTAGTTTGGTCCACACTCGGGCACCATTAGTTTGGTCCACACTCGGGCACCATTAGTTTGGTCTCTTGGGCACCATACATTTTGGCCTCTTGGGCATCATACATTTTGGCCTCTTGGGCATCGCACATTTTGGCCTCTTGGGCATCGCACATTTTGGCCTCTTGGGCATCACACATTTTGGCCTCTCTTGGGCATCATACATTTTGGCCTTTCTTGGGCATCATACATTTTGGCCTCTCTTGGGCATCATACATTTTGGCCTCTCTTGGGCATCATACATTTTGGCCTCTCTTGGGCATCATACATTTTGGCCTCTCTTGGGCATCATACATTTTGGCCTCTCTTGGGCATCATACATTTTGGCCTCTTGGGCATCATACTTTTGGCCTCTTGGGCATCATACATTTTGGCCTCTTGGGCATCATACATTTTGGCCTCTTGGGCATCATACTTTTGGCCTCTTTGGCATCATACTTTTTGCCTCTTGGGCATCATACATTTTGGCCTCACTCGGGCATCATATACTTTGGCCTTTTGGGCATCATACATTTTGGCCTCTTGGGCATCATACATTTTGGCCTCTTGGGCATCATACATTTTGGCCTCTCTTGGGCATCATACTTTTTGCCTCTTGGGCATCACAGATTTGCCTCACATGGACATCATATATTTTGGCCTCTTGGGCATCATACATATTGGCCTCTCTTGGGTGTCATACATTTTGGCCTCTTGGGCATCATACATTTTGGCCTCTCGGGCATCATACTCTTTGCCTCATGGGCATCATCCATTTTGGCCTCTTGGGCATCAAAGATTTGCCTCACTTGGGCATCATACATTTTGGCCTCTTGGGCATAATATATAGTGGCCTTCTGGGTATCACACTTATTGACCTCTTTTGCATTATACATATTTGTCTCTTGGGCATTATACAAAGTGAGCTCTTGGCTATAATACATTTTGGCCTCTTGGGCATCACACATTTTGCCTCCCTTGGGCATAATACAAATTGGCCTCTTGAGCATGATACATTTTGGCCTATTTGGAATCATACATTTTGCCTCTCCTGGGCATCATCATTGTGGCCTATCTGTGTCACCATATATTTTGGCCTCTCTTGGGCACTATTCAATGTAACTATTACAGGTGATACAATGAAACTGAAGCCTCTGAGCAGAACACACCATTTCGCACAGAAAAAAATGTGGCTCAAAGGAAATAGAATACACAAAGCTGAATAAAGTTTTCAATGGGGTCAGCAAACAAGTACCGCCCCGAAACACATAAATAATGATGAAAGGCCCCAAAACTTATGCTTGGTATCACATTAGTATGTTATAGAGAACCTGGCCCAGACTATGACTAAATACCCAAGTCACCCCAGCCCCCACACTCATAACCAGACCTGTCCCCCAACATGACCCCTCCCTAATCTTACTCCAGCACAAGGCCCTCCTCTCGGGATCCCTATTCTTATGATAATAAACCTTATTTATATAGCACCATCAAATTCTGCAGCGCTTTACAAAGCAAGCAAAGATCTTGAAAATTGATACAGAAAGTAGATTGGAAAATTCATGACTCTTCATGACACAAACAATATAAATTATATTCCAGGTCCCCAGAATGGTTCCTCCACGTGTTGGTTCCCATTAAACTTTCCTTCTCATTAATGATCCCCCCATTTTTAACCTCTACTTTCGAGTCCCAGCATGGCTACACATCAGCGTGACTCTCTTTTTCCATTCCCCCTGAAATATAATTTTACAAATTCATAACATTTAAAGATGACCTTTCACCACCTCCATCTCCTCCATCCTGTAATATGTGCGAATCCACTCATTGCAGCGTAGATGGAATTGTTTTCTTACAATTGTAGTATTTTTCTGCCTTTATATTTATTTATATTACAAATTATTGAATATTTTGTTATTTCTACTACAGTTGGCCTAATTTCTAAAAAAAATGTTTATATTTTCTCAAATGTGTAAAGCAATAAAAAAAAGTTTTCCTCAACAATTAGTAAAAGGTTAAAAAAACGATTCTCATTAAAAAAAAAAATCTGGAATTACTTTGGTGACACATTTTAGCGCTCATCATTCCTGGGCAAACATTGTCATTATTTCTGATGGCTAGGACCGCCCATCTGACAGTAGGGAGCCTATTTAGCATATTGTGTACTGAGCCTACCCTGGAACTATTCTAATTAGAATCTCTACTGTCAGATGATTGGCCCTAAGCTGGAGCAAACGCTCTGGCTCCACCCAATTGACAAGAAAGCAATGATACTTATGACATTGATGCCTGAGAAATGAGGGAGGAGGGTGGTGGAAGGTCTTTAAGCCCAAATTTGATTCATTTTAGGGGGTTGAGTTTACAAAATTCCATTTTCTACTCCATCCATTCACTGGGATTCGATCCAAGAATTTTTGGAAATTTTACAACTTAATATTTGATAAATCAGGCGTACAGATGCTAGAATGAATATTGTAAAGGAAATCAAACATATTGGAGGCAAGATCAGGAAGTTGCCAAACTCTACAAATTTGTAGATCAGAATGTGGTGTTTAGTTAGATAAATAGGGGTCCGCTCATAGAGGGGCAGCTTTTATAGAGTGTAAACAAGAAAAAAATGATTGCTAAAAAACTTTTAGGGAGGTGGTCTTCTCTAAGGGGTGGTCTAATGTAGAAATGTGTGAATTTGTCCAGTATCTACTTTAACTTTCATGAAGTTTTCAATAAATTTCCATTTCTTATGAGAATTATCCTGCGGGTAGCATCTCTATCTTCCTCTCTTGGGCAATGTAAGGCAGCGGGTGTGGACCCACTGTGCCACTGAACTGGTTTGGCTTAGGGCTAATTCTGAGGGCGTTGTCTAAGTGATCCCCTGGTTTTCACCCTTTAACCCCCATACGGGGATCTGGTCTTCGCTGCAGGGAACCACCAGGTCGCTACCCCAGGAGTAGTCCCAGTTCAGTGACAGCTGACCCCGAAGGGTTTAGAGGAACTGGTGCCTGACCCTGAAGGGACATGAAGGAGGATAGTAGCTTGACCTACAGGTATTTGTTTTACTTATATCTTCTCCATTATAGTGCTATTTCCTATAATTACTGACCCTGCTAGTAATGTCACTCTTGTTTTCCAATGCTTCTACTTATGAGGACGATCTTGTTCTTGATGGCTCTACTGGCCCTTTGGTTTCATTCCTGATATGTTCTCATCTTGTCCTATATCACCTTACAGGATCTTCTGGTGTCAAACATCATCCCTGACCACAATACTGCTCCATCATCACCAGCAATAATCCTTGACAACCTCCTTGGTGGAATAATCCCAGTCTAGCCAGTGTGAAATGGATGGAGACAAAAACCCCACATTCCAGTATGTGACCAAGATATAAGCCCCTTACCCCTTGACTAGTACCAGCTCCCCTCCATTTGCCTCATCTCTACTGCACTTGAGTTAGTTATGCTATGAGACTGTTTTGTATTTATAAAGGAAATCAACCAGTAGGAAAAAGTAGAAAAACACTGAAAATACTGACCGGAGTTCAGAGCACCAGACATCTCGTCCCCATTATCCGGCCTGCTTTTTATATTTCTCTTTTCTAGGTGATCCCGGAATGTTAAGACTAGCAAAGACAAGCGCCGGGATCAAGATGAGGAGTAGGTGAGTATTTTCAGTGTTTTTTTTTTATGTTTTCGTACTGGTTGATTTCCTTTAATTTTAATTAAATATTTATTTAATCTTATATCCAGATAAATCATAAACATACATAATTGTCATATCAACCCACACCCACCCACTTGTATAGCTTTGTAACGTTTGGTCCCTTTAGGACACCATATATTAAGGTGAGGCTGATGTATCTACCACTCCTCTCATGTTTTTTGGGTTTGTTCTTGTGTTGCATTTGTATGCAAGTAAAAACTATATATTTTATAATAAAAACTTGTTTGTCCTAGTGACAATTTGATTTTCAAATTTTTTTTGCTTTAATGGCACCAAAGATTATCAATAAAACTTTATTGCAGACACCTTACAGCTGGACATTGCAGCCTGGGACTAAAGTAAAGCATCCAGAGAGCTTCACAAGAGATCACAGTGGTCAAAAAGGTCCGTCTGTAACTAGGGGTCATCTGTAAGTCAGATGTCTTTAAGTAGGGGACTGTCTGTACTGTGATCTCTGCAGGTTCCGCTTTTTCAGTTATACTAGACAGTAATATTCTGCGCCAGGTCTATCCCAGGGTCTGAGGCTGGAGGATAAATCTGGTGGAGGATGAGACGGTCTAGTATAAGCCTGCTCCTCCTATTGTCTTTGCTTACACCAGAAAAATGCACTAAAATTCTGTAATTTTGGGTGTTGTCTCCCCCCAACCACCCCAATCCCCACAAATTTTACCTTCCACGACAGCCTACTCCCATATAACTTTTACCCTGATCCCTACCACCACCAACCCAATCCCCACAACTTTTACCCTCCACCAAAACCCCACTCCCCTACAACTTTTACCCAGATCCTCCCACTAGCAACCCAATCCCCACAACTTTTACTTAGCTCCCCCACCATCAACCCAGTCCATACAACTTTTACTTAGCTCCCCCACCATCAACCCAGTCCACACAACTTTTACCCTGACCACCTACCACCACCCTGATCCCCACAATTTTTACTCTCCACAGACACCACACTCCCATACAACTTTTACCCTGATCCCCCACCACCACCAACCCAATCCCCACAACTTTTACCTAGCTACCCCACCACCAACCCAATCCACTCAACTTTTACCCTGACCACCCACCACCACCCTAAACCCCACAACTTCTACTCTGCCCCACCACCACCAAAAACTTTTACCCTATTGCCCAGCAACCTAATTCCCACAACTTTTACCCTTTCCCCACCTGCCCAATGCCCACCCGGCCCCCAATCCCCACAACTTTTACTATGCCCCACCACTGTCACCCACTCCCCCACAACTAAAACCCTGCCAACCACCACCATTCAGCAATCCCAAAACTTTTACCCTGCTACCCTCCACCAATGCCCACAACTCTTACCCTGTTCCCCACCACTCTGATCCCCACCTCTCTGCCATTCCAAAATGTTTACTGCAGAGGGAGGAAGCTGCTAGAAAATGAAGGTTACAAGCCACACAATGAGCAGGCATGGAGTTATTACTTACTAGACACTGATATCTGTACAGTTTGTAGAAAATTGAACTGTAGCTTAACATTTCTGTCCATAACAAACCCAATGATAAGTTTCAATTGATCTGTTTTCACATTTCAGAGGGAGAGGCCTAGTATGAGTATGGTGGGGGGACCCTATACCCCTCCCTAGACCACTCAGGGTCTAGGGAGGGATATTTTTATAAGTCTCTTTTCTAGGTGATCCCGGCATGTCAAGACTAGCAAAGACAAGCGCCGGGATCAAGATGAAGAGGAGCAAAGGTGAGTATTTTCCAGTTTTTTTTAACTTTTTCATACTGGTTGATTTCCTTTATTTTTAAATTCTTATATCCAGACAATAAATCATTTTCACAATAATAAACTTAAACATAATTATCTTACCAATCCACACCCACCCACTTGTTGAGCTTGGTAACATTTGGCCACTTTAGGACCCATATTTTAAGGTGAGACTGATGTACAGTATGTACCACTCCTCTCATATTCTGCGCCAGGTCTATCCCTGTTTTTTTTACTTTTTCATACTGGTTGATTACCTTTAATTTTAATTAAATATTTATTTATTTAATCTTATATCCAGATAATAAATCATAGCACAATCATAAACATACATAATTGTCATACCAACCCACACCCACCCACTTGTTTAGCTTGGTAACGTTTGATCCCTTTAATGACAATTTGATTTTCAATTTGATTTTCACGATTTTTTGCTTTAATGGCACCAAAGATTAAATATTGCAGACACCTTACAGCTGGACATTGCAGCCAGGGACTAAAGTACAGCATCCAGAGAGCTTCACTAGAGATCACAGTGGTCAAAGAGGTCCATCTGTAACTAGGGGTCATCTGTAAGTCAGATGTCTTTAGGTAGGGGACTGTCTGTACTGTGCTCTCTGCAGGTTCCGCTTTTGGTTCTCCATTCATCATCAAAGAAACAATAATTAGATCTCTTAATGTCCCACCTACTCTGGGTCTAAAGGGGTTTCAAGTCCCACACTATTATGACCCATCCATAGGGTAATGTGTGGGTGACTCCGCTGCTCAGCTGTGTTACCCTAAAGAGGGAGCCAGAAGCAGACGTCTGTAGTGTAACGGCTATCCTGGCTACACCAATGGGACAGATTTATCAAAAGTATCTATTACTCAGACAGTGCACAGTTATACTAGACGCCAGGTCTATCCCAGGGTCTGAGGCTGGAGGATAAATCTGGTGGAGGATGAGACGGTCTAGTATAAGCCTGCTCCTCCTATTGTCTTTGCTTACACCAGAAAAATGCACTAAAATTCTGCCATTTTGGCTGTTGTCTCCCCCCAACCACCCCAATCCCCACAACTTTTACTCTCCACGACACCTCACTCCCATATAACCTTTCCCTGATCCCTACCACCGCCAACCCAATACCCACAACTTTTACCCTCCACCAACACCCCAGTCACCCACAACTTTTACCCTGATTCCCCCACCACCAACCCAATCCCCACAACTTTTACCCTCCACCAACACCCCGCTCCCCTACAACTTTTACCCTGATCCTCCCACTAGCAACCCAATCCCCACAACTGTTACCTAGCTCCCCCACCATCAACCCAGTCCACACAACTTTTACCCTGACCACCCATCACCACCCTGATCCCCACAACTTTTACTCTCCACTGACACCCCACTCCCACACAACTTTTACCCTCATCCCCCACCACCACCAACCCAATCCCTTTAACTTTTAGCTAGCTCCCCCACCACCAACCCAATCCACTCACCACCCTGATCCCCACAACTTTTAGTCTGCCCCACCACCACCCAAAAGTTTTACCCTATTGCCCAGCAAACTAATTCCCACAACTTTTACCCTTCCCCCACCTGCCCAATGCCCACCCGGCCCCCCAATCCCCACAACTTTTACTATGCCCCACCACTGCCACCCCACTCCCCCACAATTTTTACCCTGCCAACCACCCCCACTAAGCAATCCCAAAACTTTATCCTCCTACCCTCCACCAATGCCCACAACTCTTACCCTGTTCCACACCACTGTGATCCCCACCTCTCTGCCATTCCAAAATGTTTACTGCAGAGGGAGGAAGCTGCTAGGAAATGAAGGTTACAAGTCACACAATGAGCAGGCATCGAGTTATTACTTACTAGACAGTGATATCTGTACAGTTTGTAGAAAATTGAACTGTAGCTTAACATTTCTGCCCTTAACAAACCCAATGATAAGTTTCAATTTATCTGTTTTCACATTCACATGATTATGGTGGGGGGACCCTATACCCCTCCCTAGACCACTCAGGGTCTAGGGAGGGATATTTTTATAAGTCTCTTTTCTAGGTGATCCCGGTGTGTCAAGACTAGCAAAGACAAGCGCCGGGATCAAGATGGAGAGGTGAGTATTTTCAGGGTTTATTTTTTTACTTTTTCATACTGGTTTATTTCCTTTATTTTTAAATTCTTATATCCAGACAATAAATCATAGCACAATAATAAACTTACATAATTATCTTACCAATCCACACCCACCCACTTGTTGAGCTTGGTAACATTTGGCCACTTTAGGACTCATATTTTAAGGTGAGACTGATGTATGTACCACTCCTCTCATGTTCTTAGACAGTCATATTCTGCGCCAGGTCTATCCCTGTTTTTTTTACTTTTTCATACTGGTTGATTTCCTTTAATTTTAATTAAATATTTATTTTTTTAATCTTATATCCAGATAATAAATCATAGCACAATCATAAACATACATAATTGTCATACCAACCCACACCCACCCATTTGTTTAGCTTGGTAATGTTTGGTCCCTTTAGGACACCATATATTAAGGCGAGGCTGATGTATCTACCACTCCTCTCATGTTCTTTGGGTTTGTACTTGTGTTGCATTTGTATGCAAGTAAAAACTATATATTTTATCAAAACTTGTTTGTCCTAGTGACAATTTGATTTTCAATATTTTTTGCTTTAATGGCACCAAAGATTGTCAATAAAACTTTATTGCAGACACCTTACAGCTGAACATTGCAGCCTGGGACTAAAGTACAGCATCCAGAGAGCTTCACTAGAGATCACAGTGGTCAAAGAGGTCCGTCTGTAACTAGGGGTCATCTGTAAGTCAGATGTCTTTAAGTAGGGGACTGTCTGTACTGTGCTCTCTGCAGGTTCTGCTTTTGGTTCTCCGTTCATCATCAAAGAAACAATAATTAGATCTCTTAATGTCCCACCTACTCCCGAACTAAAGGGGTTTCAGGTCCCACACTATTATGACCTATCCAATGGGTAATCTGTGGGTGACTCCGCTGCTCAGCTGTGTTACCCTAAAGAGGGAGCCAGAAGCAGACGTCTGTAGTGTAACGGCTATCCTGGCTACACCAATGGGACAGATTTATCAAAAGTATCTAATACTCAGACAGTGCACAGTTATACTAGACGCCAGGTCTATCCCAGGGTCTGAGGCTGGAGGATAAATCTGGTGGAGGATGAGATGGTCTATAACTCTGCTCCTCCTATTGCACTAAAATTCTGCCATTTTGGGTGTTGTCTCCCCCCAACCAACCCAAGCCCCACAACTTTTACCCTCCACCGACGCCCCACTGACATACAACTTTTACGTGACCCCCCCCCCCCCCCCCCACCAACCCAATCCCCACAACTTTTACCCTCCCAACACCTCACTCCCCTACAACTTTTACCCTGATCCCCTCACCACCAACCCAGGCCCCATAACTTTTACCCTGCAACCAACCATCACTCTACCATCCCAAAACTTTTACCCTATTCCCCACTACCATGATCCCCACAATTTTTAGCATTCCCCCTCCAGCCCAATGCCCACAACACTTACCCTGCTCCCTACCCAACCCCGATCCACACAAATTTACCCTGTCCCACCACCGCCACCCCACTCCCCTACAACTTTTACCCTGCCACCGACCACCACTAAGCCATCACAAAAATTTTACCCTGCTACCCTCCACCAATGCCCACAATGTTTACCCTGTTGCCCACAACTTTTACCCTCATCCTCCACCACTACCATACGTCCCAATAGCTTTTACCTTGCCCCACAACTACCACCCAGACCCCCCACAACTTTTACCCTGCCAGGAAGCCTGTGCAGCCCCATTAAAGCTCAGTGATCTTTCAATAAATCAACTGTGACATAGATAGTGACTACAAGAAGCCGTGTAATATATCTTATCAGATGAAAGCAATTTTGCAAGCCCTGTGCAGCGCTGCGTAATCTTTGTGCGCTAAGTAAATAAAGGAATTCTTCTTCTTATTAAAGTGCTTCCTCATCATCTTACTATACTGCTTACCATCCTCCCTCCTTCCCTCCTAATCGGCTTTTCCCTCTGAAGTCTCTGATTTATTTCATCTTTTCTAGGCACAATCTCACTGAGGAGTCGGATTATATAGAAGTCTATGGAGAGGGGAGGGGAGGAGAAAAGCCTCCACCCACCGGCACAGAGGGGACCCAAAATTTAGAGACAGAGACTGCAGAGGGAGGAAGCTGCTAGAAAATAAAGATTACACAATGAGTGAACAAAGAGTTATTACTTAGTGGACACTGATATCTGTACATTTTATACAAAGTATAAGAACAGTTTAAAATTTCTGCCCCTTTAAACTTAATGATGAGTTTAAATTTACCTGTTTTCACATTGTAGAGAGGGAGAGGCCTAGTATGATTATGGTGGGGGGATCCTATATCCCTCCCTACACCACACAGTGGTAAAACATGTTTCAGTGTTACTAAATGTTATTGGAGAATGATATTACATTATACATTACTAGATACATCACAGAGAAGGCGGAGCCTGGAGGTGAAGGGTTCTGTGTATGCGCCCCCTGTAGGCCAGCGCCCTGTATAACTGCAGGGGGTGCATGTAGCCAAATCAGGCCATGAATGTACATATCTAATACACATAATATAAATCCATCATTTACAGTCACTTACCTCCTGTAACTTACCCACTCAGAACGACTAGTGGCATCACGCAAATAAGAAATTCTAAACAAGGAAAAAGATTAAAAAAACAATAAACCTCTACAATTTTGGGATATTTAGCAGCAAATCATTTGAGTAGGAAAACTTGTTATAGATTTATCCAGTCTATACAGGCGGTCCCCAGAAGGGGTTTGTTAGGTTCGTTCTTAGGTTGAATTTGTATGCAAGTTGGATTTGGTAGATTTTATAAATTTAGCTCCAGATAAAATTTTATTTTTGTCCCTGTGACCATTGTCCGTGTTCCCATGAATGTGCTGTAATGGGAACACGGATTATCAATGATAAAAATGTCTTTACTATCTACTGTTAAGTGTTTATAGGAACCTGTCACCAGTGAGAAATACCCTTCTGTTGGCAGGTTCCCTTTTAAGGACATCTACCACTAGGATGAAGGACTGTATGCAAATGAGCCTGAGGGGCTCCAGGCTCTATAGGTGTTAATGGAGCCTGGAGCCCCTCAGGCTCATTTTCATACAGTCTTTCATCCTGGTGGTAGATCCCTTTTAAGTTGGGAACTGCCTGTATAGCCAAATACTGTATATTATATGTATACATCCTTTCATATGTTGTTTGCAATCTGCATATACAATGACGTCCTGGCGTCCATCACATAGATTTATCTCATATACAGTTATATATACATCCATATACATATATAATAGGGCAATGACCCTTAGAAGAATTGTCTATTTTTGAAGCTCCTCCCACATGACTCCCACTGATAAGGTAATTCCCATACCCCCTGCTGTCACTGCTATAGAGTCAGGAAGCTTTATTCTCAACCCCATTAACATTAATGACCATCACTATGAGTCCTGGGTAACCAGTTAGGGGACAGGGGGCGCTCTACCCCGACTCTCACCTGCCTTATAGTGCTCCTGCGGCCATAGATGGAGCCTCCCCATGAGTCCTTCTGTGCAGTAACTGTGTGACCTCCTTCTCTTCAGATGTCTCCGGCGTCCTTATTCAGGAGCAGGAGGAGTCTTTCTTACTGGAGGTCTGGATGGAGGGGCAGCGGGGTCTTCTGGTGTGAACATGGCTGCCATCCCCTACTCCTGGTCGCCATGGATTCATTGTCACATGACAGGTTCTGAGGTTCTGCTGTCTGTACATATGGAGGATGACATGACCTGAAGTTCTGCTTTCTGTATATATGGAGGATGACAGGACCTAAAGATGAGGACTATCTCCCCCTGTATGTGGACACGTTCCTAATCTCCTCTTGTTATATATTTACTGGACGTCTTCTGCCAACTGCCACCACCAGTCATACACCAGTCATGTGTCAGTCATAGACCAGTCATGTGCCAGTCATATACCAGTCATGTGCTAGTCATACACCAGTCATGTGCCAGTCATACGCCAGTCATCTGCCAGTTATATACCAGTCATCTACCAGTCATACGCCAGTCATCTGCCAGTTATATACCAGTCATCTACCAGTCATACACCTATACCTCCCAGCTCCTTACTCCACAACCACCACACAGTATAATTCCTCTTTTAGTGCTCCCTATCTCCCCCTCACATTGCCCCCTCCCCACCACCAGTTTCCTGTCAAATTGTGACAAATTCCTCAATGTCCTTCTGATATTGTGTACCTTAGCAGCAGTTCCCCCTCATATTGGTCCTCCCCAGCAGCTACCTTTCGTAATGTACTCTCTAGGTGCTCCCCTTGTTGCTGTGATCCCCCAAGCAGCACTTCTTCAAACTGTGCCCACCCCAGCAGCTCCCTTTCATACCCTGCTCCCCAGCAGCACCCCTTCTTACTGTGCCCCCCAGCATCTCCCCTTATTACTCTGCCCCCCAACGTCTGCCCTTCTTACTGTCCCCCCAGCAGCTCCCCTTATTACTGTGCCCCCCAGCATCTCCCCTTCTTACTCTGCCCCCTAGCAGCTCCCCTTATTACTGTGCCCCCACTGCAGTTCCCCTTCCCCTCGCCTTTACTGTGCCACAAGAGATGCTCTCCTTCTTACTGTGCTCTCCCCCCTGCAGCACCTTCCATTCATATTGTACCCCCCAGCAGCTCCCCTTCATACTATGCCCCCCTAAAGCAGCACCCCTTTATACTATTCCCCCGTGCTGCTCCTCCTTCATACTGTGCCTTCTAGCTGCTCCCCTTTGCACAGCCAACGTCTCTATTCAGACGATAGAAACATGTTTGGACGGTGTTCATACTGTGGCTATGTGGGTAAGACGCTCCTGTAATAATCGCAAATGGTGTCCTCTCAGATACCTGGGAGGGAGATGGGGCACAGCTCTGCCCATAATGGGACATGCTCTATATTTTTATACGGCTCATGGTACATGTACATGGATGGATGTATTGCCCTTGGAATACATGGGGCCGTATTCCATAAGTGGTGTGAAGAGGGATGACTTCACTGGCCTGCGGCTCCCTATTATGTATTTAATAGAGAGCTATTCAGAAGCCAAAAGAGGCGGCTCTTCTTAGTGAGCGGGGCCTAAAGATCTAGCTTATGAGTGATGGATCGTTCAGGAACAAGAAGGCACTAAGAGCCGGCCTTTTCATAAGAACAACGGGAGTTGACTCCCTGCAGTCGGCTCCCCGCCCCTAAACGGGTAATCAAGTCTCCTTTAGCTTGATAACTATCGGGTTAAAAGTGAAAGGGAGTAGGGTGACTGGCTGGACTGAGGCACCCAAATATATATTTAAGAGCCTTTCAGGAGCCAGAAGAGCCGACTCTTTTTAGTTAGTGGAGTCTAACGATCCAGCTCTCTAAGAAGAGCCGGACTTCCCATCCCTACAGCTCACTAAAACAAGATGGTTTGAAGCACAATCGTAGCTGCTGCAGAACCTCATTAAACACACCTGAGCTGCTGCAGAACCTCATAAGACACACCTGAGCTGCCGCAGAACTTCATTGGATACAACGGAGCTGCTGCAGAACCTCATAAGACACACCTAGGCTGCTGCAGAACATCACAATACGTCAGCTGCTAAAAAAAAATCTCATAAGTACATGAATGCAATCCCCTGCTTATCTGCACCTATCCTTATGCTACCATTGGCTATGACTTGTTTATTGTTGCCTATGATAGGGTGACTCCGCCTACTTGTGATGAATTCGCCTACTTGTGATGGCTCCGTCTACTTGTGATGGCCATGCCTACATAATTGGGATACTTTTAGATTTTTTTCCCAGGGTCACTCCGGGATGTGACCACAGAGGGCAACTTTTTTTTTTTCATTTTACTTATTTATGACCATTATTTTCTGTTATATATCCTTTATCAGCAGTGAGCAGTGGGTCAGAGCTGAAGTAGTGTCAGGATGATGTGCTCGGTTCCGCTACCTCACACACTGCAGAGGTCGGGGCGCACTCCCAGCAACGTTTAGTCCATGGCTATCTATCTATATACTGAGGGGGCATGTGCTGGGGCTATCTATATACTGAGGGGGCATGTGCTGGGGCTATCTATATACTGAGGGGCATGTGTTGGGGCTATATACTCAGGGGGATGTGCTGGGGCTATCTATCTACTCAGGGGGTATGTGCTGGGGCTATCTATTTACTCAGGGGGCATGTGCTGGGGCTATCTATCTACTCAGGGGGCATGTGCTGGGGCTATCTATCTATACACTGAGGGGGCATGTGCTGGGGCTATCTATCTATCTATCTATCTATCTATCTATCTACTCAGGGGGCATGTGCTGGGGCTATCTATCTACTCAGGGGGCATGTGCTGGGGCTACCTATCTATACACTGAGGGGGCATGTGCTGGGGCTATCTATCTATACACTGAGGGGGCATGTGCTGGGGCTACCTATCTATACACTGAGGGGGCATGTGCTGGGGCTATCTTTATACTGAGGGGGCATGTGTTGGGGCTTTCTGTATACTGAGGGGGCATGTGCTGGGGCTATCTATATATTGAGGTGCATGTGCTGGGGCTATCTTTATACTGAGGGGGCATGTGCTGGGGCTATCTTTATACTGAGGGGGCATGTGTTGGGGCTATCTTTATACTGAGGGGGCATGTGCTGGGGCTATCTTTATACTGAGGGGGCATGTGCTGGGGCTATCTTTATACTGAGGGGGCATGTGTTGGGGCTTTCTGTATACTGAGGGGGCATGTGCTGGGGCTATCTTTATACTGAGGGGGCATGTGCTGGGGCTATCTTTATACTGAGGGGGCATGTGTTGGGGCTTTCTGTATACTGAGGGGGCATGTGCTGGGGCTATCTATATATTGAGGTGCAGGTGCTGGGGCTATCTATATACAAGGTATGGAAACGTTGGGTACACTCATCTCTGTTTTTGTAATGGGAAACCTGTGTTTGGGTGAATGGGGCCCAAAAAATATACAAAAAAAATTCCTAGTGGTGGCCCTGGCCAAGTAGTAGTTTTCCTTTACGGTGCATGTGATTTGGAAATAGTAATGTCATCAATGCATTTTTATGCTGTGTGGAAATTGTTTTGTGTAGCACAAAATAAATGATTGTGTCACTTTTCTTTGGCTTTATGTTTTTTGTGTGTGTGTTTTTTTTACATTGAAGTCTATAGGCCTGTAAAAATTTGATTCAAATGTGCACCATGATGTGGATTTTATGCAAATTTTTGCATGAAATGATCAGGTTAAAAGAGAGGTAAATAATGTGGAAAAAATGCAGGTTAACGTGCCAAAAACAGTCTACACATCAAGAATTATATAGCATATTAGCATTGCCTCGATGCATGTGTTATGTTAATGCATGCATTAACATCGTATTAATGAACACGTTTTGTAAATGTAAATGTTAACAGCAATATAATTAGGAAAGTCTCCTCTCCTCAGCTGTTGTATTGTGTTTCAAAAAGCAATGTAAACGCCAAATATATCACCAAAATCTATCATGATAAATCAGGGACACACAGACTACATCCACATGACCGTCGTGGGG
Organism: Engystomops pustulosus; assembly: GCF_040894005.1. Lineage (NCBI taxonomy): Eukaryota > Metazoa > Chordata > Amphibia > Anura > Leptodactylidae > Engystomops > Engystomops pustulosus. The sequence goes on from NC_092411.1 coordinate 254,124,953, forward strand.
ATGTATATACAAGCGCAAGCGTAAAGTAATTTGTGAGTCAAGGTTAGTGCACACTTGGGGAAGGTTAGTCCACACTTGAAGATCCTTCTTGCACTTGGTGCATACATACCCCTTCTAGGAACCCTCCTACCTTGAATCAGATCCATTACCTTGGAGGAGTTTAGCTTCTCAATGGGAAATCATAGGATCAGGCTTCTGGCCTTATTTGATCCAGATGAATCAAACATTGAGACTAGACATGACCCACTTACTATGCTCCAATTGAGAGATATTTAGATTTCTGTGTCTATGAATGCTAAAACTAATTAAGACACAGGTATGGGTTACTCTGGCTATCCCTATTCCAAATATGTATTTGGCCTTGGGGTGGGGTTAATCATAACTCCATAATATAATAATGGCATCATGGAGCAGGAAACATCTGCAATGTGTTCTTCACACATATTGTTCTTTATATACTATTGTGAAGAACACTGTTCTGCACGCGTGTCTTCCGATAGGTTAGCAGATGTATGGAACATCTGCAATGTGTTCTTCTTTAGGCTATATTCACACTGCCGTTGCCCGCCCGTACCGTACCGTAGCGGGCAACGGCAGTGTACGGGGAGAGGAGGAGGAGGTGAGCGCAGCTCACCCCCGCCCCTCTCCATTAGAATTAATGGCGCACGGCGCCGTACTACTGAGAAAGATAGGACAGGTCCTATCTTTTTCCGGGTACGGAGCGGTACGGTGCCGCATGTGTGCTGCACCGTACCGCTCCCATAGGACGTCTTAGTGTTCTTTCAATGTGTTCTTTCAGTGAAAAATGCTCAAGTCTCCCATTGACTTCAATGGGGTACGTTATTCGATACGAGCACTCGAGCATCGGGAAAAGTTAGACCCGAGTAACGAGCACTCGAGTATTTTAGTGCTCGCTTATCTCTACTCCATAACTGTCCCTAACTGACATATTGGTCATACAACCACGTTGGATTTCTATGATCCTTTGGAGGGAACTCTAAGGAAAGGGGTATTCTCGTCTGGGCACTCACATTTAGTTTATTTAATCTGCCATATATAAACATTTCTTCAATTAGATGTTATAAAAAAAATGTTCCTGTGTGAAGATAATTTCTCATACATATAGCCATGTTGTCCCTTAGAAACGAGATAGCTTCCTCGGATACGGCCACCTCTGATGGATTGAGTGCACAAATATACAAAAGGTTATTGTATATAAAATGTCCGGGAGTTACAACATGTCGCACAGCCGTCCTGTGGTAATGATCGCTGAAGCCAGGAGGTCCGGCAGGACTCTATAGCGCAAGTCTGGCCACAGCTGCCAGAGTGTGACGTGGTCGTATCCGGGGAAGCCATCTGGTTTCTAAGGGACAACATGACTACATTTATGAGAAATTATCTTCACATATGAACATTTTTTTTTATTAACATCCAATTGAAGAAATGTTTACATATGGCAAGTGAATTTAATTAAATGTGAATGCCCAGATGGGAATACCCCTGAAGGCCTGGAGTCTCCCCGGACTTTGAATGTATTAGTTGATAGCTACCCCTACAGAGCCAGAGACCCTCTTCATTCTTTGAAGTAGAACCTTCCAGACATTTCATTAGTTGTTCAAGATAAGGCTATGAGGAAGTGAAGAATGTTGATGTCCTGATAAAGAAGTCAAAATCTGGCCCCTTGTGCATTTATATTCCTATATTACATCACACTTAGAATCCCCAATGACATCCTACAATAATAGGAACGATAACTGGAACACTTATATATTATCCTCAACAGACAGCTTCATGTATAATTTATGATTTAGACCCACGCTGTGTTCATTTATATAATATTATCCATATGTGGGTCAGGTCCATAGGGATATATACGAATGCATCCCATATGGATGGGCTTATATAAGTTAGCTTTAAACCCCGACAGCCGCAGCGCCTGATCCAGTGACCTGCCTGTAGCAAGTGTTATATATGACTATGACATTGGATATGTTCTAGTCTACAGTAGTCCATATAAAACCTCTTTTATTGTACAATAAACAACCTATAAAGAAATCTTCCCTATGGCTTTTCACAGATGTAACTTTTATTACACTTTAATCTTTTTTAGATACAGGACATTTATAGGTAAAAGTAACAGAGCTCAATAACTATAATCACTAAATACTACCACTATAATATAATTCTTCAGAGCTCTACACCTTCATCAGAACACTGCATATGTTCCACTGCAGATACAATCACCATTAACCCCTTACCACTGCAACCCTTTTCCGTTTTTGTGTTTCCATTTTTTTCTCCTCTACTCCCAAATAGCATTTTCTTTTTAAACTGAACGGTAACTGAGGGCTTGTTTCCTTTGGGACACATTGCATTTTCTAGTGGTGCCATTTAATCTTCCATGCAATGTACTGGAAAGCTGGAAAAAAATTACAAATGTTGTGAAACTGATTTTAAAATAAACTTTTCTGTGCCATTTTCCAGCGGGCTCTGTTGACACCTTTTACTGTGTGTTCCAAATGACACATCCTCTTTATTTTTTGGATCAGTACCAGCACAGAGATAACAAATTTATATTTTTTTATGCTTTCATACATTTAAAAAAAAGATGGAAAAGCGAAATAATCGGTTTCTCTATCTTTTTGGAAGGTGTAATTTTTAGTAGACATTTTAATTGATATCAGTGTAGGAAATGTGCAGCATTTTGGTCAGTCTTTATTCAATTTTTTGTTGTTAAAAAGTTGCTATTCAGACAACATTTTTAGATTTTAATAGCTCAGACATTTTGGGATAATGTTTATTTTTATTTACTGTGTAGGGAAAGGGGCTGAGTTTAACTTTCATGTTGTTATGATCTTTAAGACCTCCTAGAGTGTTTGAACCTGAGGGGCTTTGACTGCTCATATCATAAACAGCAATACATTACTGCAGTATATTGCCTATACACTACATCTGTATTAGTCTCTACTTCTGGCAGCACCAATCATGTGTGTTGGTGTATAGCTGGCCTTCATAGAGAGATTAAGGTTTTAAAGCAGTCTTAACCCTGAAAATTAAAAGGGGTTTCCCATTTCAGTTATTTATGACTCACTGGACATTTTGGGAAAATGAAACTTGAGCTCTGATTGGTTGCCGTGGGGAACTAGAACAGGTCTGCTCTGACATTTCTGATAGATCTCCCCATAGACAAAGTAACAGTCAGAGACAGAGTCATTCAGAAAAAAATACAGATAGAGACAGAGAAGGTAGGAGACAGAGACAGAGAAAGACAGAGCTAGTCGTAGACAAGATATTCGGAGACAGATACAGACAAAGTCAGAGACAGACAATCAAAAACACTCACAGAAACACAGTCTGAGACAGTCGGAGAAAACCGGAGTCAGAGAAAGACAGAAAAAGGTCAGAGACAGAGATAGTCAGTAACCTATATAGTTAGAGAAAGAGACAGAGACATTGGGGCTTATTTACTAAGGGCTCCGCGGCTGCACTTTCGTCGGGTTTCCAGTTTTTTTTCAGTTTTGCGCCGAATTCCGCCCGGATTTTGGCGCACGGGATCGGATTTTGGACTGACAGAAATCTGGGGCGTGGCCTTCGGACAACCCGACGGATTCGGAAAAACCGCAGAATTTAAAAACGAAATGTGTTGCAAGATCAAGCACTTACATGCACCGAGAAGAAGCAGGTGAACTCCGGCGGACCTCGACGCAGCAGCGACATCTACTGGACATCGGGCGCACGGCCTTAGTGAATCCCGGCAGAACCCGAATCAGTGGCGGACAACACGCCACGGGATCGTGACAAGACCGGGTAAGTAAATGTGCCCCAGTGAGTCAGAAACAGAGATACACAGACAGTTAGAGAGACAGTCAGAGAGATAGATACATATAAAATATTTTTTGTTAATCCATTCTATTTTGTTATAGATGAGAGCAGTTATTCACTATCCTGGGCAACGCTGGGAGCTGCAGCTAGTGATACATACACACATCTTCTTTGAGTAAAGGGCTCAATTAGATGTACGTGTATGCAAAAAATGTTCATGTGCAGTCCGTATTGTATCAACATCCGTTTTTTTTTTCACATCAGTATGCCATCGTTTTTTTTTTCACATCTGCTAAAGAAAAACAAACAAACCCTGCCCTGCCCAGTTTCCTAGGAAAATTTGCGAAAATACGGACCGCATAAAGATGATCCGAGTGCTATCCATTTTTTGCGGATCCATTGACTTCTATGGAGGTCTGTGGTCCGCATGTGAGAAAATACGTACCACATACAGATCATCCGAGTGCTATCCATTTTTTGTGGATCTAATGACTTCTATGGCGGTTTGTGGTCCGCATGTGAGAAAAAATAGTGCATACTGCAATTTTTTCCTCACAGTGTGCACACCATTGAAAAAAACCAACATGTGAATAGACACATAGAAATCAAAGGGTCACTATGGTATGTGGAAAAAAAAGGATAAGCATACTACCGTATTTTCCGGACTATAAGGCGCACAAAAAAACCTAGGATTTCCTTAGAAATCCAAAGTGCGCCTTATAGTCCGGTGCGCCCTATGTATGGAGGGCAGCGGACCCTACTTACATAGGTCCCCGCTACCGGAGACCGGAGACAGCATATCTCCAGCGGGAACTGCAGACCATGCAGCACGGACAACAGGCGCCATAGCGCGAACCAACTTCTGCCGCGTGGTCTGCAGTTCCCCCTGGAGATCTGCTGTCTCCGGTAGCAGGGACCTATGTAAGTAGGGTCCGCTGCCATCCTGCACCTGAAGGGACCCCCTTCCCCGCTCACCTCTCCGGTCTCCGCTCCGGTCGGTCTCCACTCCGGTCGGTCTCCGCTCTGCCACGCCCCCGGACCTCCGCCACGCCCCCGACCCTGCGCCTTATAGTCCGGTGCGCCTTATATATGGAATTATTCCATATATAAGGCGCTGACTACTAATGTGCCTTATAGTCCGGTGCGCCTAATGGCCCGGAAAATACGGTAATGTAAAAAACACTTGTCTGAGTAGGCCCTAAATGACAAAAAGAGAGGCTATATCGGGTTGTCATCTCATAGTGGTTTCAAATTTTTTAGCCATAAACTTGAATTCTAGTCCTTTTGTCATGTGTTTAAATACTTTATACTTTCAATCTGATTCTTGTATAAGTAATGACCCTAGATCATGATAAAGGGGTGCAGGTCTGATGCTCTGAATCTAGTGTGAATATGGTGTGAGGTGTAAGTAGCAGGATATATAGCAAATCTATTTCTTCACCAAGTAATACATTCACATTGAGGTTGTAAATGGCCAGGCATGTCTTCTAGTGAAATATTAGCCGGCCAGAGATGATAAATCACGGTATCGTACCGCAGGATCCGGATTGGCATGACCAGTGACTGAATTATTATGGGGTATTATTTAGGGAAAGCAATTTTTGTTACCTCATAAAACATCACCTTTCACTCGGCTTTATAAATATTTAATCACAGGGAAAATTGTAGCTGCTCATTCAATTACCTTACGGAGGAATAGCCGAGGCTTAGGCCTCCCCCGCATCTGTAGACCAGGGCTGAGGTAATCTGGCTATACATAGGTGCTACATACATAGGTCAGACATTTGACGTAGAAGACACTTCATATGTTTAATGGAAGACGATCGCAGATGTCTTCTGAAATGGAGGTGCAGAGAACTATGGAGAAGCGACAAAGGGGCGGTAATTCATATGGTGGTTGCGCTTGATGCAGATATCTATTGTCATGCTATAGAGAAGTGGTGGCTAACAGGTGTCAGAGGTGGCACTCAGAACCCTTTCTGTGGGCACCCAGGCCATCACTAGAGAGGACTCCAGGTATCTTCCTGCAGTCCCAGACAGCCCAGGACTTGCTGTGCACAGAGCTATTTTAAAGTGACAGGACTACCTGGGACTACTGGAGGAGTTTGAAGGTGTGGACAGATCTGGATTATCATTGTAGCTCCTGCTCCGGGACTGACAATTCTTCCTGTTTATGGGACTCTGGAAGGAAGCTACAACGATCATCCAAATTTCTTCTATTTTCTGCTTTATTGGTATCCTCAGGGGACTGATATGAATGACAGCTGTGACAGAGCAGGGAGTATAAATCACAAATTACATTTCTGTGTTGGCACTTTGCGATAAATAAGTGGGTCTTGGTTGTAGTTTGGGCACTCGGTCTCTAAAAGGTTTGCCATCACTGCTATAGAGGTTTCCATCTAGTATCAGTATACAGGCAGTCCCCTACTTAAGGACACCCGACTTACAGACGACCCCTAGTTACAGACGGACCTCTGGTGAAGCTCTCTGATTTACTGATTCTGATTTACTATAGTCCCAGACTGTAATGATCAGCTGTGAGGTGTCTGTAATGAAGCTTTATTCATGACCCTTGGTCCAATTACAGTAAAAAATGTTTAAACGAAAATTGTCACTGGGGCAAAAAAATTTTTTGTCTGGATCTACAATTATAAAATATACAGTTTCGACTTACATACAAATTCAACTTAAGAACAAACCTCCGGAACCTATCTTGTACGTAACCCTGTAATTGCTCATGCACTTTACTCTTGTCATCATACCAATAAATATACAACAATACCATCAAAAGTAGAAGATTAAACATTATGTGATATAACTTCCTCGCCCATTGTGCTTTTTTCCGTAGTTCTTTCCTATATAGGAAGATGAATTGAATGGTCTGTTACTTATAGGGGAAGTAATAAGGCAGCAAGGTTTAAAGGAAGTCTGTCACCGGATTTTACCCCATTACACTACTAGCCCCCTCTAAAATTCCCTCTTTTATGTGAAATCTTGTCTGTTTACCTATAAAAAAAAATCTCAAAATTCATGTGAAAATGAGAAGAGAAGAGTCATACTTTGCTTGGTAAGAGTCACTTTTAGAGGCTGAAGAGGGAGCATTACTTCAATTCACTCTGTTTTCAGGTGTATAGTTCTTAGAGACATTCATCTGATGTAATATGAAAGATAATCTCATGTTTCAGATCACATCAGTCTTGTAGTTCTGTGATCTACAGATATGGAGATATAGGAAGTCAAATAAATAGGCGGGAACTGGATTTGTATCTTCAGCTCACATATCCATCTATGTATATACACATACCTCCCAACTTTTGTGGAGGAGAAAGAGGGACAAAATGGCGGCGCGCGAAGCGCGCCGCGGCGATTTTTTTACCCACAGAAGCCACACCCTAGCCACGCCCCCTAACCACACCCCCTGGCCACGCCACTGCTCATACCTTCAACGCATCCACTGGCACCAATGTATATTTATGTATATAATTGGGGGGCATATTCCACTCCCCCTAGACAACGAGCATGCCCTCCTAGACAACGAGCATGTCCTCCCCTAGACAACGAGCATGTCCTCCCCTAGACAACGAGCATGCCCCCCCCAGACAACGAGCATGTCCTCCCCTAGACAACGAGCATGTCCCCCCCTAGACAACGAGCATGTCCCCCCCAGACAACGGGCATGTCCGCCCCCAGACAACGAGCATGCCCCCCCCTAGACAACGAGCATGTCCCCCCCAGACAACGAGCATGTCCCCCCCAGACAACGGGCATGTCCGCCCCCAGACAACGAGCATGCCCCCCCCTAGACAACGAGCATGTCCCCCCCAGACAACGAGCATGCCCCCCCTAGACAACAAGCATGCCCCCCCTAGACAACGAGCATGTCCCCTAGACAACGAGCATGCCCCCCCCTAGACAACGAGCATGTACCCCCCCTAGACAACGAGCATGTACCCCCACCTAGACAACGAGAATGTACCCCCACCTAGACAACGACCATGTCCCCCCCTAGACAACGAGCATGTCCCCCCCCCCCTAGACAACGAGCATGTCCCCCACCTAGACAACGAGCCTGTCCCCCCCTGTGGCTGCGTGCCCTTTTTTGTGTGTTTGTGTTATTTTTGTCTTCCAGGACCGTGCCTGCTGTGGACTGCTTCCGATTCGAAGGATTACATCTATGACCGACAGTTCTAACAAATAAAATGGTCAACGAGGGTGTGTCTGCGTTTTTTGTTCAATAAAATTTTCTGAAAACGGTGTGATTATTTATTTTTTTGCGACACTCTTCATAGTTTGCCGTAGTAGTGGTGCCGGCTAGATGACGGTGCTCATTACTAAGGGCTGGCCTTAGTGTTTGCCTTAATTTTTTTGGCAAATTCACACTAACGCCCATACCATTACCCCGGTACCCACCGCCACCAGGGGTGCCGGGAAGAGCCGGGTACAAACCAGTACCTGACCGTCTATAGATGGTCAGGTGTTGGGGCGGCTGCAGGCTGTTATTGTTGCGCTGGAATAGCCCCCTAACAGTGACCTATCCCAGCTCAGTAATGGCAGGCTGCTGCTGCTGCTTTTTTGTATCAGGCTGATTTGAAAAATAGGGGCACCCCATGCCGTTTTTTCTTCAAATTTTTGACAAAAATATGCGTGGGGTCCCCCCTTTAAAGGGGGCTCCCAGGCTGTTTCCCCCATTTTTACAAAAAAATGGGGGGGAAAAACGGCATGGGGTGCCCCCTATTGTTCAAATCAGCCAGATACAAAAAAGCAGCAGCAGCCTGCTATTACTGAGCTGGGATAGGTCACTGTTAGGGGGCTATTCCAGCGCAACAATAACAGCCTGCAGCCGCCCCACTACCTGACCATCTATAGACGGTCAGGTACTGGTTTGTACCCGGCTCTTCCCGGCACCCCTGGTGGCGGTGGGTACCGGGGTAATGGTATGGGCGTTAGTGTAAATTTGCCAAAAAAATTAAGGCAAACACTAAGGCCAGCCCTTAGTAATGAGCACCGTCACCTAGCCGGCACCACTACTACGGCAAACTATGAAGAGTGTCGCAAAAAAATAAATAATCACACCGTTTTCAGAAAATTTTATTGAACAAAAGACGCAGACACACCCTCGTTGACCATTTTATTTGTTAGAAATGTCGGTCATAGACGTAATCCTTCGAATCCGAAGCAGTCCACAGCAGGCACGGTCCTGGAAGACAAAAATAACACAAACACACAAAAAAGGGCACGCAGCCACAGGGGAGGACATGCTCGTTGTCTAGGGGTCAGGGGTAGACATGCTCGTTGTCTAGGGGGGGGGGAAATGCTAGTTGTCTAGGGGGGGGACATGCTCGTTGTCTAGGAGTCGGGGGGAGACATGCTCGTTGTCTAGGGGGGGGAATGCTCGTTGTCTGGGGGGGGGGACATGCTCGTTGTCTAGGGGGGGGGGCATGCTCGTTGTCTTGGGGGGGGACATGCTCGTTGTCTAGGGGTCAGGGGGAGACATGCTCGTTGTCTAGCAGGGGGAAATGCTCGTTGTCTAGCAGGGGGAAATGCTCGTTGTCTAGGGGGGGAAATCCTCGTTGTCTAGGGGGGGGACATGCTCGTTGTCGCAGTAAAGGGGAGGGGTCCTATGGAGCGCAGTAAAGGGGAGGGGTCCTATGGAGCGCAGTAAAGGGGAGGGGTCCTATGGAGCGCAGTAAAGGGGAGGGGTCCTATGGAGCGCAGTAAAGGGGAGGGGTCCTATGGAGCGCAGTAAAGGGGAGGGGTCCTATGGAGCGCAGTAAAGGGGAGGGGTCCTATGGAGCGCAGTAAAGGGGAGGGGTCCTATGGAGCGCAGTAAAGGGGAGGAGTCCTATTGAGCGCGCAGTGAAAGCCATAAAAAACACATTTGATATTTTCCTTCCCGCTTCCCAGTACAGGGCCTGGAATATTTAATACCGTCACTAGGAAGTATAATTTGTTACGCAGAAACAGGCCGCACACAGCTCTGTACGTGGAAAAATAAAAAAGTTATTGATTTTTGAAAGTGGGGAGTGAAATATGGAAACGCAAAAATTGTTCCGTCAGAGTAATGGAGCAGGCGGCCGTGTATGACCATTCTGCTCCATTACCGTCATAGAGCGATGACATGGACCTTATGTGGACCCCAACAGACCCCTTGTTTTCATGATCTATGGGGGTCACATCACTGAAACCCCCACACATCAGCAGGTTAAGCCCTGTCCTATGGATAGGGCCTAACTTGTATTTGTGGGAAAACCCCTTTAACCCCTTAACGCTCTGCGCCGTAGCTCTACGACGCAGAGAGTATAAGGAGTGTATGAAGAGGGCTCACGGGCTGAGTCTTCTTCATACAAGGTGGGGGGTTTTGCATGTTGCAGAAAACCCCCACCGCTAATAACCGCAGTCGGTCATTGTCGCCGGCAAAGTCTTTTTTACGATCGCTGTGCCCCCGAATGTCATCGGGGGCGGCGATCGTTTGCCGTGGTAGCCTCGGGTCTTCTTTTGACACGAGGCTACATGGCTTCTGCAGGTTCGTTACAATGAGCCAGAAGTATTGCAGTATATGGTAGGAGCGATCTGACCATCTAGGGTTAATGTACCGTAGATGGTCTAAGAAATAGTGGAAAAAAAAGAAAAAACAGGTTTTAAAAATAAAAAAAAATTATAAAATATTAAAAATTCTAATCACCTCCCTTTCCCTAGAACGGATATAAAACATAATAAACAGTAAAGATCACAGACATATTAGGTATCGCCGCGTCCCAAAATGCCCGATCTATCAAAATATAAAAACGGTTACGGGCGGCGGTGACCTCCGAGGCGGGAAATGGCGCCCAAATGTCCGAAATGCGACTTTTACACCTTTTTACATCACATAAAAAATGAAATTAAAAATGATCAAAATGTCGCACAGACCTCAAAATGGTAGCAATGAAAACGTCGGCTCATTTCGCCAAAAATGACCCCACCCCCAGCTCCGTGCACCGAAATATGAAAAAGTTATTAGCGTCAGAAGATGGCAAAAATTTTTTTTTTTTTTTTTGCACACATGCGTTTAATTTTTGAAAATGTATTAAAACACAATAAAACCTATAAATTCGGTATCACCGCGATCGCACCAAACCAAAGAATAAAGCTGAGGTGTTATTTTGAGTGCACAGTCAAAGTCGAAAAAACTGAGCCCACAAGAACGTGACATGTGCGGTTTTTTAAAAAATTTTTTCCACATTTGGAATTTTTTGCAGCTTCGCAGTACACGGCATGTTAAAATAAATAACATTACGGGAAAGTAAAATTTGTTACGCACAAAATAAGCCCTCACACAGCTCTGTACACGGAAAAATGAAAAAGTTATGGATTTTTGAAGTTGGAGAGCGAGAAATGAGAGAAAAACCCTGCGTCCTTAAGGGGTTAAGGGATTAAGTATATGGTACAATAAAAGCAGAATAGAAGGGCACTGGGGGGGTTAGGGATGGGGGCAGGGGGTCTATGGAGGAAAGTGTTTAACCCTTTAGCTGCTGCCTGCAGTCACTGTAGAGTACCTGTTATCACACTGCAGCAGCTGCACACACTCGGCTCTGCTTCATCAGACGAACTTCAGTGAGGAGCAGGAGGAGGTGGGGGCAGGGAGCCATTGATGTAGCAGTGCTGGAGAGTTCCTGCCTGCACGGAGGATGATCCCCTGGGGCTGCTGTGCAGGGGCAGTGCAGAGAACATGACACTCTGCACTGCTCCATCCATCCATCCATCCATGTGCCTGCAAGTGGCAGCCTGAGGACAGGGAGGGCTCTGCCTCCCAGGGGAGGGGATGGGGGAGGTGCCGGCTCTGCAGCAGACAGCCCGGGAGCTGGAGAGGAGGAGGACGCTGTACCCCGCCCCCTGGCTTCTCTGTATCCTGAGCAGGACGGGGGCGGGACTCGGGGGCGGGACTCGGGGGGGGGGCGGGACTCGGGGGCGGGACAAAACGGAAAAATCCGTGAAACCGCAAAAAAACCGGGACTTTCACTTAACGGTCCGTGCAGGCGGGACAAGGGTTAAAAAACGGGACTGTCCCGCCCAAAACGGGACGGTTGGGAGGTATGTATACACTCACCGGCCACTTTATTAGGTACACCTGACCAACTGCTCGTTAACACTTAATTTCTAATCAGCCAATCACATGGCAGCAACTCAGTGCATTTAGGCATGTAGACATGGTCAAGACAATCTCCTGCAGTTCAAACCGAGCATCAGTATGGGGAAGAAAGGTGATTTGAGGCCTATGAATGTGGCATGGTTGTTGGTGCCAGAAGGGCTGGTCTGAGTATTTCAGAAACTGCTGATCTACTGGGATTTTCACGCACAACCATCTCTAGGGTTTACAGAGAATGGTCCGAACAAGAAAAAACATCCAGTGAGCGGCAGTTCTGTGGGTGGAAATGTCTTGTTGATGCCAGAGGTCAGAGGAGAATGGGCAGACTGGTTTGAACTGATAGAAAGGCAACAGTGACTCAAATCGCCACCCGTTACAACCAAGGTAGGCAGAAACGCACAGTACGTCGAACTTTGAGGCAGATGGGCTACAGCAGCAGAAGACCACACTGGGTGCCACTCCTTTCAGCTAAGAACAGGAAACTGAGGCTACAATTTGCACAAGCTCATCGAAATTGGACAGTAGAAGATTGGAAAAACGTTCCCTGGTCTGATGAGTCTCGATTTCTGCTGCAACATTCGGATGGTAGGGTCAGAATTTTGCGTCAACAACATGAAAGTATGGATCCATCCTGCCTTGTATCAACGGTTCAGGCTGGTGGTGGTGGTGTCATGGTGTGGGGAATATTTTCTTGGCACTCTTTGGGCCCCTTGGTACCAATTGAGCATCGTTGCAACGCCACAGCCTACCTGAGTATTGTTGCTGACCATGTCCATCCCTTTATGACCACAATGTACCCAACATCTGATGGCTACTTTCAGCAGGATAATGCGCCATGTCATAAAGCTGGAATCATCTCAGACTGGTTTCTTGAACATGACAATGAGTTCACTGTACTCAAATGGCCTCCACAGTCACCAGATCTCAATCCTATAAAGCATCTTTGGGATGTGGTGGAACGGGAGATTCGCATCATGGATGTGCAGCCGATAAATCTGCGGCAACTGTGTGATGCCATCATGTCAATATGGGACAAAATCTCTGAGGAATGGTTCCAGCACCTTGTTGAATCTATGCCACGAAGAATTGAGGCAGTTCTGAAGGCAAAAGGGGGTCCAACCCGTTACTAGCATGGTGTACCTAATAAAGTGGCCGGTGAGTATATAGTTCTGTAGATAACAGACCCACAAGCCTGATGCGAAATATGAGATTCTCATCTTTAATATAACAAAAAAAAACATGTATAAAATGCAAATAATCCAGCTCCACGGACACTCCGGTTGTAGATAAAAACGTGAGATATTTTTCTTTATTGAAGTACAAACAGGAGGTATACAGCCAAGCAGAGGGAAACACACACAGAGCCACGGCTATGGTCTACGCGTTTCGGAAAACTCCTTAATCATGACCTGATTGGGCATGTGAGCAGGTGTGAATAAATCCCTACTACCTGCAGTCACATGACCTGTTAAATTTACATAGGAAACATATACATATAAAATCTAATACAAATAGTGTTACACATGTATAAAAATGGGATAACAACAACAACTATGGAATAGCAAAGAGAGAAAAGATGTTGATAACAGAGAGAGTTGGAGGATAATCAATATTTTTAAATTTGATATATCATGTCTTGCCTTTTATTTCTTGGACGTGGAACAAAGAGAATCCGTGCTTGGACTCCTGGTCATATACTGCTGTGCCTCCAGGTGAGCTCACTTTTCTATAAAAAAAAAAACATGGTTATAATTACCACAGTCCAAACTTGACTCATCTCAGGCAAATATAACTCTAAGAGTGTCGGATGACACTAGAAACGCATTGGCCGGAGTAGGCTAACTTTCACTATTTGCTGTCTTGCTGTGCTGTGACTACGACGGTAATCGTCTTTTTATCTGCTTGTCTCGGACTATGGGTCCATAATAAACCTAAGAAGTTTTTTATCATCCGGATGCAGCACGCTGGATTATTTCTCTTGCTTTCAAAAATATAACTCTTCTCTGCTTACTTCCAATTTTTTTTGTATAGGAAAACAGGTTCACCTGTTTCACCTGAAGGACATTTCATACCTTACATGTAGTGGGTGCTAGTTTAATGCTGTAAAATGCGGTCTCAGAGTTCCTTTAAATCTTTGAGCAAAATTATTTTTTGCTTTTTTCCTCACTTTTTAAAAACCTTTTTTTATTACAGTGCTCTCTGAGCCATAAGAGGATTTGTTTTCTGATTGCTGCTTTTTCCTCCCATCTCCATTGGAGCCAAGCATCCAAATTCGGGCAGGAATTGGACATGCTCTATAACTTGGGTTGTGGTTGGCCTGCTCGGTCACGGTGAGGAGAAACACGGCCACCTCGCTGCATCAGGACCGTGCATAGTACAACACAATGGCATCCATTTCTGCAGCTAGCTCATGGTCACCATATACGGCAGTGTGCATGAGGCCTAAGGGTTGTAAAGTTGGGGCCCTTGTCCTATAGCAGGATACATTTTGTACACTTCTATTTTGAAAGCATTCTTAGGTCATTTTCACACGGTCAGTATTTGATCAGTATTGCACATTGGTATTTCAAAGCTTAACTCAGAAGTGGACCCCACACAAAGAAATATATGGAAGTATATTTGAAGTATCTGCATCTCCATCTCTTCTGTGCTTTGGACTCACTTCTCGTTTTGGGTCACAAATACTGATCTAAAATACTGAACAAATACTGACTGTGTGAAAGATGCCTTACTTTGTAGCCAAAAACCTTTGTACAGAAATGTATCATGTGTTATGTATTGCCTTTAATTCCTGTCAACTTCTACAAAATTTCCAAATCTCCTTCCACCATTGATAAATTTCTCCAAAGTCATATGTGTGTAACCTACTAAACCCAATTTTCTTGAAAAAGGAAGGATGGACACAACCTAAATTATCTTCCTTTTGCTGTGTATGCAATGTTTCAAAAAAGAGATTTTTTGAATTTTGCTTCATGACACATGATACTATTTTCTCACCATGGGGGGGATGTATCATACGCTGGCGCATCATGCACCAGTATATGATTCAGACCCCACCTCCTGATAGATCTGTGACGGTGTGGGCGCGATTGCCGGGTGCATCATGCTTCCAGCTCAGTTTTACGCCAGGAACGGTCTGGTATTGAACTACGCTTTAGCCTGCGCATTAACTTGGCATAGGCTATAGCTAGTGTGTGGGGCATCCCTACCCCACACCGACCCATTCCACTGCCCAGCACTGCCCTCTCCTCACCAAACTGGTAAAGAGGGTGGAGTAGTCGCAATTCCCGCATGATAAATCTGTGATAAATTCCCCGATAACAGACTATTTAGGTTTCTTTCAATTCTTTTACTCATCAAAATTTTGGTATAATTTTCTGAATTTAACTGAAAAGTATATGAGTGGTCTATCTGAATGAGTGAATGCTCTGCTGCCCTCCATGGACACATTATAGTTGTCATCATTAATAGTATGATGCATCCAGACAGATGATCCTTCTGGCCGGAGCACGTGCACTTCAGCCAAATATAGCCCAGTATAAATAGCTCCTGGATCCTCGGCCGCATCCAGTCTGATAAACAACTGTAGTGTATCTGTACACTTACATACATTCAAGGTATGTAGAAACTGCAATGTAAATACCATACAAACCAAAAAATCTTGTTCTGCATTTAACCCTCCACTCTGCTTCTGCCCTCCTATACTAATAGCATCATATCATAGACTCAACCCTCCAGTTGCTTATGGATATGACCCTGTGTAATATCTTTACATTCATGTATCAGAAATATTCCATGGATCAACATGGGAAATCTCTGATTCTTACAAGTCTTGAGTAGTATGAATTATGCAGTAGTTAATATAGTAATAAATCATATTACTTCATTGTCAGAAAAGATGGGTGACAAGTCTTTATAGTTTGCAGTGACTTCTTTTCTTATTTAGTTTTGGTCAATATATACAGTACTGTCGCTGACTAATCTGCAGGCAGCGTGTTATAAAGCAGGAGGTGCTGAGCATAGTATATATGTCAGGTAGTGAGCATGTATACAACGATAACGGACAATCGGTGGGTAGAACCATCCACTGGACTCATTAGCCCACTGGACTTAAGTTATGTTTAAACCCTTTAACAAAAATATATTGCTTAGCTCCTCCTGCTCTATAACATTCTACCTGCATACTAACAACATACAAAACTTTTACACCATACTTTTTATAATAACAACAATCATGTGCTAAAATATTTCGCCTATATATTTTTAATTGCATAATTTTATAATTTTACATCATTTTCTATAGATACTTATTCTGCAGCCTGTGTGTTAGAAACACTCGCCTAAGCTTTCTGATAGGAATTCAGCTTTAATCAGCATTTGCAGCCACTGTGGAGAAGACAGATAAGGCCCGTTCCACACTTGCGAGTGTGATGCGATGAACTCGCATCACACTCGCAACGCATGCTGCCGGGAACCCACGGCCCAAACGCTGCACCGCGGGAGTGAACTCAGCGTGTCAGTTCACTCCCGGTGTGCAGAGTTCGGGCCGTGTGTTCCCGGCAGCATGCGTTGCGAGTGTGATGCGAGTTCATCGCATCACACTCGCAAGTGTGGAATGGGCCTAAGAGATACACACTGAGACATCAGGCTGCTTCTCTGACAGATTTCTCTGCATATGTGAAACACTCATGTACACTGGAGGCTATGAGGACAATGACGTGTGTTTAGCAGGGGGTTTGTTATCTGAGATATCATCGCCTATTGAGGGAATTATAAAATACAGATTCCATGTATTTCAAGAACAGGTGCCAGACACCCCCTCCTCTGTATTTGCTGTGCATACAAATCTCTCTCTGCTTACTTCGTTGCTTAGTTTTCTGAACTTACATGTGGAGAACTGTGCATGTGTGCCTAATGTTCTGCTTAAAGGAAACCTACCATTTCAGATCGTCGGTGTAAGCTGTAAACACCGAGCACCAGCTCAGGGTGAGCTGGTGCCGGTGCTTAGTTTCGTTAGTGTTTTGTTAGTGCTCGGTGTTTACAGCTTACACCGACGATCTGAAATGGTAGGTTTCCTTTAATGCAGCTGGAGGACAGACATTGTATAACCCCAATCTATGTGATATTTTTGGCATATCCATATCCAGCATCAACCAGTGACAGCATTAGGTCTCATTTACCGGACTGTATGTTCAGGCTCCAATTTTTCTTTACTGAAAAAATGGTTAGACTCCACCGGGCTGTGGTTTCTGGCGTTTTCTTGAGATGGTGTACAATCCTGTTGACGATCATCTCCTGGACTGGGCCTCATAAGGCAGTCATCTATGCTGGAAGAGGAACCAGTGTGTATGCCAGGAAAGTACCTAACATACATCCATAAACTTATACAGGCAGGTGAGGTATTCTTCTGGCCTCTGCAGTATATGCTTCAAGGTCATAATAGCCTATGGGAGTGGATGCACTTGCATGGCATCCATCTCCGGCCTCTGCTGAGCATACACTGCATGTATTACCTGATTGATGTCACGGTCTATATAAGAACAGATACGTCACTCGAGAGACACACAGAATATGTTGACCGCTTTAAGAAGCAGGGTTTTTGCAGGAGAATGTATCCTACTATATAAGCATACGTGACCAATCTCAAGTCGGAGATGAACTAGAAACATTTGGGGAGACATTTTTTTGAAACGGTACTTAATATCATTCCAAAAAAAGTTTGTAGGCTACAGTAAATAGTAATATTATTATTTTATTTGGGCACAACACCAGAACAGGACCAACTAGTTTAGTACCACGAGGCCTCCCTGACAGCTTTATTGTATTTTATATTTTTAGATAGAAAAGTCAAGAAACAGAAAAAGAAGCTGCATCAATGGATCAGTTCGATTCAGATTTTTATCAGTCAGATTATGTTATTGAAGACACTGATCAAGGACTTTATGTAAGTGGCCAGACCGGCATCTATGCGGATAGTAGGTAAGTAGAGCTTCCACCCAAACCCAAGGTATATTGGAATCCTAGAAAAAGTTCCAATTGTTTTTATACCATGAAAATAATTAACCAATGGGAGAACATGTAGAAAGTTAGTGAACACATCTGTACTGACAGCATCCAATATAACATAACCCAGTTCCTTTATATAATATCATATTATCATCCACCTGTATAGGAGCTCTTCTATTACATCCTCTTCATACATAATAGGACCCCAAATAATCTGCTATTACGGCCTGGGAAAGCAGCCAGAACGTTCTAAGGGGAAAACAACGTATGAGGACACCATGTTCATTAAAGGCAATGGGCCATTTATACAATCCAGAGAGAAGTCCTCCAGAGGAAGAGACGCTTTGTGTAGTAACTCCCTACTTTAATTAGTGGAATAGGGTTATAAGAGAAAATCGTCCCTCTATTACATTTATATGGTCTATTAGTGCATATCCTACTAGATAGCTTTTTCACATACTCTGGGGGGCAGTAGGATTTGGGGTAAAGTATTCTGTAAACTGAAAGTTGCTTAGGTTCTCTTTTACCTCAATTTGTGTGAATGTAGGTCTTCCACTGCCCTTGACACTCACCACAACAGCTGTCTGGTTGTATATTTAGGATTAACAGTTGATGAACAGTTATACACCATTACGTTATAGGATAATTAGGATAATTATCCACAAATTGTAAGTTATTTGGGCAAAGGGGGATATGTCGGTATTGAATAGTTCAAAATGTGATTAAAGGAAAAGGACATCAATCACCAGGGATGTTAGACGTCCCTGACGTCATCCGGCTTGTTTGAAGTCTTGCGCATGCGCACGGACAAGTTTGCATGCATGCACAAATTTCAAACAAGCTCAGTGACATCATCGGAGAAGCAGTGCGGGCGACAGAGGAGTGAATATATTAACCAGGGGGCGTGCATAAATTAATGAGTGGAAGAGCCATGAAGCGATCAGGTGGTGAGCCTGAGTGCCTCTTGCTCATTCACATCTTTTTAGAAACTTGTTTTCTCGATTATTATGGACCCAGGATTTAAAAAGGAAATGGAATAATCCCCTAGAGGTAACGAGCATTGGTTATAGGATAGTCTAACACTGGTAAACTGGTGATTAATGTCCTTTAAGGCCAGGCCAACTTACATAATGAGATTGCTGCAGTTTAGCAAGAGCAGAAATTAAAATGGCTAACCTGCAGAGACTTCCATAACAAGTGTTCTCTGTGCCTTTTTTCTGCTTCTTTCTCTTGTAGTGAGCAGTATATCTGAAAAAGTACAGAACACCGCAGGCAAATAAGAAGGCTAGTGATTAACTCTTTCCATATCTAGAGATGATTCAGCTCTCTGATGAGATTAAGAATGTCCTGGTACTGGGGGTAAAGAATAAAGTCAGCAGACACTTATTCAGACTCCTATATCTTTAAGCTGTCAGTAGATACAGGTCAGAAAGCTGTATACAAACTGCTTAAATAAGGAAGAAAGGCAGAGGGAAAAGAAGGGCACAGGAACACATTTCTATAATAAAGTATATTACAACGTTTACTATTATCATCTGCACTATTCATTGTTGTGTGTTATAATTTGTGCTCTGGGTTTAGGATCCTCAATATGACAAGTATTACTGCTGATTCTTAATGAGTAATTCTGCCATTACAATGCAATGACTGAACTTCACCAAAACCAATTGTCTGATTTCTGCCTCAGCCGTAAACAAGTTTTCAGGTTATTAAGAACCATCCTCCTTCTATGAGGATGATAGGGTGACGCAAGAGCTTACAGTCTATGAGGATGAGGGGGGTGTTACAAGAGCTTACAGTCTATGAGGATGAGGGGGGTGTTACAAGAGTTTACAGTCTATGAGGATGAGGGGGAGACAGTCTATGACAGTGATGGCTAACCTATGGTACTGGTGCCAGAGGTGGCACTCAGAGCCCTTTCTGTGACAGCTCTACCTGGGACTATTTTCTGCTTTATTAGTGTGCTCAGGGTTCTGGTATCAATGAAAACTGTGACAGAGAATGGAGTATAAATCACAAATTAAATTTCTGTGCTGGCACTTTGCGATAGATAAGCAAGTCTTTGTTGTAGTTTGGGCACTCGGCCTCTAAAAGGTTCGCCATCACTGGTCTATGAGAATCAGGGGGTGACACAAGAGGTAAAAAGCTTGTATAATGGTCCACCCATTCTTTATAAGGGAATAGAACAAAATTATATAATATAATAAATAAAGTTGCTACTGCCCGAATCAGCCATCAGCCGCCATTTTATATACACAGTGCAAAGTCATTCGTACTGCAGAGATGCCTGGAGCTTAGTATATATCTGGTGTTTTTCCCGCATAACAGTCGGGAGCAGGGCATAGGATGGATTAGTAAAGAGAGAGTTGACATTTCATGCAGTTATCAAGTGTGATAGACCTGACTAAAGAGATGGGTTTTAGGAACATGTTTGAAAAAATCTGACAGTCCGGGGAAGGGCATTCCAGGAAATTGGTGCAGTTCGGGAGAAGTCCTGGAGATGTGCATGTGAGGTTCGGATTAAGATAGAGATTAATCCAAGATCACTGGCAGATCCAAGATCACAGGTTGGGTGATAGACTGAGAAGAGAGATAGGGAGGTGCAGCATTATGCAGAGCTTTGTGGATGAGGGTTATTATTTTGAACTTTATTCTGAAGGAGATGGGGAAACAGTGCAGTGATTGGCACAAACTGGAGACCTCTGTGTAGCGTTTTGTCTGGTAGACAATGCAGTTAAGAGTAGATTAGAGAGAAGAGAGTTTAGTGAGTATAAGACCAATTAGGGAGTTACAGGCGTCTAGGCGAGAATGAATCAGAACAATTAGAATTTTAGAGGTTTCAATTGTAAGAAATGAGCATATTCTGGAGATGTTTCTGAGATGCATGCGGCAAGGGCGATTGAATATGTGGTGAAAGGAGAGTCTGGAGTCCAGCACAACCCCAATATGGCGGACCTACTGCCTCGGTGCTACAGTGTTCCCACACACCGAGATGGAGAAGTCAGAATAGAAGATGTATTAAATGAATTGACAATTTTTAACTGTGATGCTGGGATCCTTCTCCGTTTTTTCAGGCAAGATTTTGTGGCTGCATGAACTATCCCGTGCATCAGAAGACTTTCCAATGCGGATCAGCTGTGGTCTGGAGGCTGTTTGCTGAGCTGTACAAGTCCAGTTACTTCTATGGAATATCTGCACTTAACTGCGCATGTTTGGAGCAAATTCTCCATTAATAATTATCTTTTATTTTGTAAAACTTCCTTTTGTAGATGTAGTGATATGTTTTGTGTTTGCTATCCATTGATTCTGCTAAACATTGTTTCTTATTCAGAACACAAAATGCTGAATATATACAATCTGGAATGATTTCCTCTCCTCTGGATCAAACAGGATACGTGTATGAAGAGCCGTCATATCCGTCATATCCATCATACCGTTTCCAGCCAAATGATAGTTTTGAGGATGAACCACCATTGTTAGAAGGTAATGATCAGTGCAGTACAATAACATATTCCTATTAGATGTGAAATCAGTAATGTATGATCAATTTTCAGATCTAGAAATGTGTTCAGTCATTGGTACTTTCCTTCCGCAATTCCCGTGAGTAGCTCACAGAAAAGTCATACACCTCAGTGTACAAAGATACTGAAAACCTGTTTGAGTGTGGTAATAAAGGGGTTGTCTAGACATATGTATGACCTATTTATAGATGATTACACGATTTACAAAGCTACCAGCAGCTACACAGTGGAAGGAGATGGAACAAGATAGCTTTGTCTATACAGACATTGTACAGCCCACGTGTCAAATACGTGGGCTGTATGATGTACGTAAGCTTAAAGGACATCTACCACCAGGACATACTGGTGTAAGCCCCCTCTGGAAGGATCTGTTCTTCTTTTAGCTTCCTGTGCCCCTTTTTTTTTTACAAAAAAAGGCTTTTAAAATGCAAATGTAATGAGGGGCTCTGGGCTCCATAAGTGTTAATGGTGCCTTGAGCCCCTCAGGTTAATTTGCATAATTTTAAAAGCCCTTTTCTCTTGAAAACAAGGGCATAGGAAGTTAAAAAAAAGAGCAGTGGCAGTGTCTCATTGGTGGATCTTTGTTTTAGATATTTTAGTTCACTTTCATTTTTGTATGCCATGACTAAGAGCTGCAATGCACGAAACGCATAGGCACTGTTCTCATTCACCTTTGTAATGCTTTTATGAAGAACAAATAAAGGATCACATTTTTATCAGAAAGCAAACAGCCTTTACTTCACAATGATAAAGCAGGGGCTCTGATGCCAGGCAACGTGACTGTGATAATCTTCTTGTTTTCTTGTCTTCTTGGTATTCATTATCCATGGCTTTCTTCCTTCTAAAATCAACGTAAATATGCTCTGGGGGTTGGGGGGGGGGGGGGTTAGACCAGAGCCCTTCCAGCTGCCTAACCCCCCAATAATACATCTATATACAGCCGCCAACCCTCCAGTTATACATCTGTGTACAGCCACCTCACCCCCCAATATTACATTTGTATACAGCCTGCTCTCCCGTAATACATCTATATACATCCGCCAACCCCCCCATTACATATCTTTGTAGAGCCGCCTCGACCCCCAATAATACATCTGTATACAGCCGCCTTACCCCCCTGTAATACATCTATACACAGCCTGCCCTCCAGTAATACATCTATATACAGTCACCTCATCCCCCAGTAATACATCTATACACCTGCACAGTAACATCAATCACCCCCACTGCCCAGTAACATCACCCTCCTGCACAGCAATACATCTTTATACAGCACTAATAAAAATAATAATATTGTACTCCCGTATTCCCTCCGATGAGCGGTGACCTCCTCCTCTTCTCCCGCTGTGTCTGCATACTGTTGCAGACGGTGCTGTGTGTAACATCACTGCGCTGCATGCGTCAGGATACCAATGTCCTGCGCGTATCTGCGGGCTATAGCAAAGCAGGGAATGTATTGTTCTGTGTTTGTTTTTAACTGGCCTACATTTTTTACTTCAATAGTAAAAGTTACGTTTTTGTTATCTTGCTGCTTGCTGTTTGCACACTTCTCTTAGACAACAGACTGAATACTATCACTATAGTGTGACTGTCTGTCTAGTTGCTGATGTGAATTTGTAACAAAGATCAAAATTATACACATGATGCCACAAATATTCACAGTATAAGTGATTGGGACATTTTCTTCAATCAAATCCCATTTTATAAATATATAAAAATAAAACTGGAATTGAGCCATGGATGTTCATGTAAACTGTACTTAATATGTGAAACCCTCTTTTCCACTCCAGAACTGGGAATCAATTTTGATCACATATGGCAGAAGACATTAACAGTGCTGAACCCCTGGAAGCCAGCAGATGGCAGTATTATGAATGAAACTGACCTGACGGGCCCTACGATGTTCTGCTTTGCCCTTGGATCCATGCTCTTGCTGGTATAATTTAGCATCTTTTAATGATAATTACTTTGTGTATCAGCTATAGCCGTTCATCACGGATAATTATCTATGTGTTACGGTATATTTATGCTTCATAATGCAATGATCTGCAGTAAGATACATCTTAGGTTCTGCATTCTGTCTTGCATGCGAGAAATATGAGTTTATCTTAAGTTTTTGCCTTCAGAAAACACATGAAGTGGAGGAGTCGCTGTAATTCACATGGAAAACAATCACATACAAAGGGAGAAATAAGAATTATTAACCAATTTATTGTGCAAGGATTCTTCAAAGGCACATTCCAAGCAAATAAATACTTTCTAATTAGGAATCGCAAGCTGTAATTATAGGTGATAGATGGTATTAGTCACAGCTTGTTCTACACCTTCTTTGGCATAATAAAGCATAGTAATCGGACGGATTGCAGGTTCTTATCTTCTATCACTTAATGAGTTTTTAAAGTAAACTTATGGATATATATTTTTTTCTTAAGAAACAATTAGTAATGAAGCTAAATGCCCACAACTTTTATGTTGGTAAACCTCTGATCCGGGTGGAAAGCTCCGATCCTGGTATCATATAATACTTCATGTGAAGGTCGTGTCCTAAAAATCGCACACACCACTTGTTTCAAGAGTTTTTTCGCATATAATAGTGCAAACACACAATAGTATTGAAAATAAACTTTGGCAAAATAAGCGTATGTAACGTAAGCATGGAAGCTCCAATGAAAGTAGATGAGGTTTCAGTCAATCTGTGACCTTTGGGAGGCATGATCTGGGAGGCATGGTGGTGGCATAGTGTGGTGGCTGTTCCTTCACAGTGCAACAGCCCACAGAAAAAAAAATGCGGTATTATGGCTGGGTCCTAAAAAAGGTATAACGGATATATTGAGTGCCCACATGACAAAAAAAGTGCTGCATCAATTAGGTAAAAGAATGTGACTAGGGATGAGTGGTTCACACCCACTCCTGTTCGGGTCCAGGTTCGAGTACCCAACCTGACCGCTCGAAGCCATCGGTAATACTCGCAATCAGTACTGGCACCAATCGCAAGTTTTACCCTTTAAATGGCACTGCAGAGCCACCAGTGGCACGTAGGCACCGCTATTTTTCTTAGGATCCCTAGGCTCCCGTAAATGCTATTGCCGTCTTTACCGGTGGGATTTAATCAATTAACACCTGAACACAAAGGAGGGGTTGAGCCGAAGACCCAACCCAAACTGCTGAAGTTCACGGTTGTGTCCAGGAACTCAAACTCACAATGTTGGGCATGGACCCAAACATTGTGGGTTTAAGTCATCTCATCCCTAATTGTAACCACTCTGTAATCCCAAATTCTTGGCATTGCAAAAAGTTGACACCTATGATATAACGGACGGCTACTGCTCCTCATGACACCTCCTTCTCAGGCTTGTCCTGAATGTTAGTACTGACGGTGGCAGGTTAATCAACCATGGGAGTGCTGAATATCCGTAAAAGCAGGAGTGTTGGCTATAATTAACATAAAAGAAGGAAGACGCTCACCAATCCGTTTCAGCAGCGTCGAAGAGGCAGGGACTTTATCATACACTGATGCACAAGCGCTCCGTATGATAAATGTCCGCCATATGAATGTGCATAAGGGCTTAAACATTTGCTTTATTATATGCGCCATATATTTTCCTACATTTACCCTTCAATATAAGACATACGACATTCTATTATTATTAACTTTGAAACAAAATACAGAATGTAATAAACCCTGGGTTACAATGTTGTATGAGAATGAATGTAGCAATGCATAAAACAAATATGTATATACATAATTATCTTATACATATAATATCTTTGTATATGTAAAAGGAGATTCTAGTCTCAGTAATTTTATCAACCGTGTCAATGATTCAGAATTGAAGATTTTCTTTGTAGTCAGTGGGGACAATGTATCACAGCGGGTTACATATGAACTGTAAACATATAGCCGATACAATTAGGCATACATGAGCATCTTTCTGTGGCACAATGCTGAGCCTACAGGGAAATTCTCTTATAGCAAACGGCTCCTATAATAAGGTATATACCTGAACAATATTGGCAGATCCACATGGTGGGAACTATAAAATCCCAATTTCATAAATCTGTCATTTTATAACACATTGGGCCATCTTTGCACTTCCAATATATTGTTGTATTGCATCTTAAATGGAAAAAAAAACATTACAAATAGTTTTAGTTAAAATTCTGTTTGTTTTACGTCTCCAGCATCTATGAAGGATTTATGGTAACAGACTTTGAACACAATGGGGGAGACTTATTACAATGGAGAAGTTATGCAGAGGTCTGCATTGTGCAATTGGTGTCAAATTGAACAAAGTTTTGTCAGTAAGACATGAAGAACAAATAGCAACTAGCAGAATAGGGGAATGAGACCCCCTGAATTTGATGCGCCATCTTGTAAACTGTCCTTGAAGTCCCTAAAAAGCAAATATATTGCAGGATGGAGCTACTATATCTTACAGGCGCCAAAACAAAGTACAGGTATTGGAATTAGGCCTCTTAGTCACACACATGTGAGCCGTCACTAACAAATTAAGTCTAGCACTTCTGTCCTGAGTAAGGAAGTTTACATCAATATTTTAAAGGGAATCTGCCTTTAGCTTTCACCATGATTAAGGGGATTGGCCACTTTTCAATCAATATATGCTATAAGACCTGATTCTGCTCACCTCTTTGAGAGCTTCAGCCTTTCCTTGCTCTTACCATACTGCCCTCTACATATATAAACAGCTTCTCTCTCATTGCTCTAGGCCGTCTTTATAGATCTCCCACCGTGCCTGTTTTTCTCACAGTCCATTTCACTGACAAACAGGAAGAGGGGGGAGGGAGCAGGATGAGTCATATCTTCTTCTGCAGCTCCCCCTATTCATCAGTACTCAGACATGTAAACAAAGAATTACAGATAGTCGACAGACAGCACTGAAATAAGTATCAGAAATGCTGAATCACTTGATAAATATTAAGGGATTATTATTAAGACAGTTAAGGCAGTAAAGGAACATGGGCAGCCTATGTAAAAGACAGTGATAGGTAAAGGCCCTGGAGATCTGTGTAAGCTTACCTTTTTGTGTGTAGCAGCAGGACTGTGAAAAGTGAAGTTTTAATCCATGTTTGCAGCTCCTGCAAGTGCTCTGGGCAGGTCTATCAGCCTGAAGACTTTCTGCTCTTTGCAATGAACTGTTCCATAGCCCCGCCCCTCTGCTCTGAGTGACAGCTGTAAGTATCCAACTAAAATTCTGATACAGTAACTAATCAATGGTGAGGAGCACAGTCCAGGAGCTGTATTATAAATTCACTTTTCACAGTCCTACCACTACTAACACAAACACAGCTTAACACAGGTCCCCTGGGACAATACTTAAGATTAACTGCAGCTTTGTATGGTTAACCCTGCTGATAGTTTCCCTTTAATCATGTTAAAAAGACACATGTGCTTAGACTTGGGTATAGAAACTCTACAAGTTTACCAACCCACTTTCCCACCTTCTATTTAAAGGATATGAAATAAAGCGGAAATGTTACCAAAATGTGCTGAATATACCGAAAATGTTGTAAAAAACTTATTTTAACATAATTACAGTTTCTTAAAGAGAACAAAAAGCATTTGAAAACAAAATAAATAATATAAAAAATGGGAAGCAGCAGCTCCCAAAACATGAGTTATGGGCTTCTACCACCACCCCACCACACTTAGTTCCTAATTTGTGTCTCTTCTAGCGGCAAAACATGGCACGAAATGGAGCTATAGGGAGCACAGTGTAAAAATAAAATCACTCACTATAGGATTATATAGAGGCACAGGTGTCCGCAAGAGCCCTGAAATAGAGTATTATGCAGAATTTTGATGCCAGAAAGATAATCACCACTAACTTATCACCTACTTATTACTGACCAATGTAGTAGGTTAACAAGGAGTAGGAGACAAACTGAGGAAAGCAGGATCATTCTATGCAGTTTGTTACATATCCGTCTGCATTTTAGGTGCTCTGAAATGCATTTTAATTTTAATTTAGAGGTTTTTTATATGATTGATCCAAAATGTGTTTTATATAGCCCTCTTCGTCAAGAACTTGTAATTTCTCTGCACTGGTGCATACATAAACAAGACTTATAGTAGGAGCCATGGATAGGCAGTATCCTGAGCTGTTGATATAAAACCTGAGCAGAAGACTCCCTGTGATTTCCATTTTTACATCAAGATAATTTAACGCACAGGTTTACTTCTGGTAGCGTAAACTCCTCCTGTATATCACTTATATTCGATATATCTATCATGTGAATCATTTTGTTTTAGAGTGGGAGAGAATCTCATAGCAAAATGGAAGAACCCCAGGAAAGTAAAGTTACAGTAGCTTCTACATTATTTTATATACGTCATATTGTTGGATTTTGCTACATAGAGGATAATTTTGCTTTCCAAGGTGCCCCAGAAATGTTAGTTATAAGTAGGTCCTGGTCCTGGCAGTGGTGTCACATTTAGCATTGCTACATCCTACATAGTTATCGGAAACTTGACTGTAGTGTGAATTAGGCACCAAGGTTCATATAAATGAGACATATATCATTACAGTCAATTCCATCAATCTTGCAATCCAGGATCTGGATTTATAAAAGCGGTGATACAGAACATTTTTGATAACTTATTCTTAGGTCATCAATATCAAAAATATCATATTTTGAAATCCGGAACCCACACCAATAATTGGTGAAAAACTACATGGAGTGATGTCGTGTCTATCACGTGTCGGAGCTGCAGTACCAATCACAGCAACTATACAACATACATCAATGTGTTAGATTGCCTGTGAATATGACTCTCTCCTTTTACTACCACTGCAGTCCCTTCTGATACTTGCAAATATGATATGAATCATCTATCCTAAGGTAATCAATTGAAGAAAAATCCTGGAATATTCCCATGAAGATACGATTCTTAAATCTACTCAGGACAACAAAATAACACATTCTCTAGTTCACTGTTATTAACACAAATACAGCATTTCACAGATATACCTTCTAACCAGGTTGCCCCTTGATAGGACTGTAAATCTGTTGACTATGGTTGGATTCTTCTCATGAATAGCTTCTCTTGTCTGCACACTTTAGTGTTCTCTGCCTCCTGCCCCTCCCCCTGCATTACAAGACCAGCTCAGACACAAGCACTTTCTTTCGGCAAGCAGCATTGTTCAGAGACTTACTCTACTAGCTACAGACAGATAAGCAGAGCTGACTGTGTTTTATTGATGTGCTGAGAGTCTCGTTGTGCTCATTGTGTTGTTATATCCATCTAAGCACATTGTCAGCACAGAGCATCTCATAGCACTAGAGGGATCATGAAGTGTCTGCTTAGAAAGTCACCGCACACACTCTGGTATTTTACACTGACCATCAGTGTAGTGATAGTAGCAGCAATAAAATGGACTAAAATTGTAAAAAAGGGGTTTTTAAGGATCTTTATTGTGTAAACATCACTAGGGGATTAAAATTTGAGAACTCTCCACACGCTCCCATAGACTTAAATAGAGAGTGGCCACTTTGTGAATGCACAACAAACTCTGCATTCAGCCCGGCTGCAGGATGGGTGCATTCTTGGGTGTGGGTCCCAGAGGAGCCGGCGATTAGCCGCAACTTTATGAAATGGGAATATGGAGTATGGAATATTGGAGCTTGTAATTATGTATCTATTCTCTTTATAGTAGGGAAAAATGTTCTTTGACTAAAGAGCACTTTGCATAAGTACCTGAAAAGTGCTAATTTCCCTGTGGCCGCCTCTCTGGTGGCTGTAAAGCACAGGTGATTGCAGGACCAGACAGGGGCAGATTTATCTACAAAGCAAACCATGTAATTGCTTGTAGCCATAGAGATCAGGGGAAGAGGGAATTGATGTAGCTATTTCTCC
This sequence comes from Engystomops pustulosus, assembly GCF_040894005.1. Taxonomy (NCBI): domain Eukaryota; kingdom Metazoa; phylum Chordata; class Amphibia; order Anura; family Leptodactylidae; genus Engystomops; species Engystomops pustulosus. The sequence continues at coordinate 254,154,303 of NC_092411.1, forward strand.
TGGACCATTTGTAATAGAAAGTGGGATACTAATACACATTTTATTACCTGCGTAATTAGAACTACCACTACTACTTCTTCCTTCTGACATGCACAGTGAGCAGTATAGTCTATGCCATGACCTCACTGCGCATGCGCAGTTTCCAATGGTGCTGGAGTGAGTTAGTTATACACTAGTAGCAGGATTTTGTTGCAGCATTCAGACTACATAACTTAAAGGGGTTTACCCACAAACAAAAGTTAGTGATGAGACACCCCCCCCTCCCAGGTACCTCCGTCGGACCCCTCATCGCTCCGTCAGAGTAATGGTCACACATGACCCTTCTGCTCCATTAATTTCTATGGAGCTGCCGGAGATCGCCGAGCGTGGGGGCTAGGAGGGCTAAGAGCGCTGAGGATCATTTTCATGAATGACTCGGAGGCTTGATGAAGATGCCTCTGAGTATCTTTCCTGGCTAGATAACTTTTGTAAACTATCTTTTTAGGTGAAAGGTCCCAAGGATAACTCATAAAAAAGCTTGGGTATTAATAGTTAAATGGATACAGAAACTTTTCATTGGGTTTAAATATAAAACTGCTGATGACAGGTTCCCCTTGGCAGACTCTTTGTCCTTCTGTTTGAAACAGTATTAGCGTATTATCGTATTACCATAACTGCGCTTGAGGCCCCAGAAATGTCGTATCCGCCCATGCGAGCAGGCGATCATCTGTGCTTTGCTTCAGCAGGGTGGGTGCTGTGGGGTGTGCACCCGTGCTCTGGGCTGTGTGTTCTAAATAAATGAGTAAAACATCCCAAACCCTACAGATAAGCGCAGCTGTTAGGGAGAACATTGACCTTATTAGAAAATCTGTTTCAGGGGACGCAACTTGAGTGTCTACTTCTACTTCTGGGCATATGTGCAAATACTCTGATTCTAAGACACATCATTCTGATTCATCATCATATTTTGCCAACTGCACAGCTTTCATTTCCAAGTTTAAAAATTCTAAATTATTTTAATTCTGGATGGGAAAATGTGCAGACCCAATGGACCAATTTGTTCTCCTTTGCTGTCATTTTCTACCTCTTTATCGCTCTCAGGAAATGAATTTTGTGATTGTAAGCAGGAGATGAGGAAATAATATTCAATGATCGAAGTGTGAAGCTGTTATATATATCCCAGAGAAACCAATTATTAAGTGGTTTAAATACTGATAGAAATCCAATATTCCGCTTGTTGATTCCGTCAAAACTTATAGTTGATCTTTTCAGAACTATTCTGTTGACTTGGTAGTAAAAACACATTAGTTGACTTTTTCCCATCTTCTTCATCCGGCATAGACAAGCACTAAAAGATGTACAGGCGGTCCCCTACTTAAGGACACCCGACTTACAGACAACCCATAGTTACAGACAGACCCCTCTGACCTCTGGTCAAGCTTTCTGAATGCAATGATCAGCTGTAAGGTGTCTGTAATGAAGCTTTATTGATAATCCTTGGTCCCATTACAGCAAAAAATGTTTAAACTCCAAATGTCACTGGGGCCAAATTTTTTTTTGTCTGGATCTACAATTATAAAATATACAGTTTCGACTTACATGCAAATTCAACTTAAGAACAAACCTCCGGACCCTATCTTGTACGTAACCCGTGGACTGCCTGTATTAGATCTTTTTGGCATGTGTCAACTGTGAGTAATTTTTAAGTGTGTCAAACTTTTTTGCGAGTAAAAGCTTTACCACATTTTACATAGTATCATAGTATATAAGGCTGGAAAAAGACCATTAATTCCAACCTTCAAGAATTAAACAAATGTTTTTCCCCATAACCCGTGATATTTTTTCTCTCCAGAAAGGTATCCAGGCCTCTCTCGAGCATGTACATAGAGTCCGCCATAACAACCTCCTGCGGCAGAGAGTTCCATAGTCCTTCTTTCATGTTTTATGTAGAATTTGAGTTCACACCCCATATAACAAAGTCTCTATCCGCAGGTGCTTGTCCCGATGCAGGGACCAAAATGCAGATCTACATCATTGTCTTTGGGATTGCCCTAGGGTTATCTCCTTTTGGGACGAGATAAAAAACTTTTTGTATAACGTGTAGAACACCATAATGGCCGGTGTTTGGCATGCCACCCCCTGATGGTGATACCCCTCTGACTAGTCAGACTCCTTCTTTATATTTCATCAACAGCCAACAAAACAACCCAGACTAGCCAAAAAATACAGCAACTAAACCAGAAAATTAATAATAGGGATCCAAGAGCAAACAAACAATAATAATGAAGACCCCCAGAGCATATGGTAATAGAGAGACTCAGAGTAGACAAAAACTGGAGTCCCCAGTGCTTCCTAATAATACTGAATCCCCTGAGGCCCCTAATAATACTGGAGTCCGCTCATATCTGCCAATTAATACTGGAGCTTCTGAGAGCCCCTTAATATTACTAGAAACAGTATCTCCCTAATAATGCTGGAGACCCTCAGAGCACCCTTAAAAAACTGGAGCCCTCAAAAGTCTCCATAATAATGCTGGAGACTTCCTAGAGTCTCATATTAATACTGGAAACCCCCCCCCCTAATAATAGTGGAGCCCCAAAGAGCCCACCTTTATAATGCTGGAGACCCCCCCCCCAAAGCCCTCTAATTACATTGTAGCCTTGAACAGCCCCCCTACAAATAATGCTGGATACAGCCTAAAGTCCCCTAATAATAATGGAACCCCCGGAGAGAACCTGGTATATACCGGTGCCCCCCTTATTGCTGGAGACCCATAATATTGCTGGAAACCTCCCAGAGCCCTTAATTATCCTAGAGAGCACCCTTATAATACTGGACCCCCTCAGAGCTTTCTAATATTTGGGACCCCCCAGAGCCCCCTCGTAATACTGGAGACCCTCCAGACCCCAACAATATTGCTTCCCCCTTGTGCAGCTTCTGCTCTGTGTACTGGTATCAGTTGTAAGCTTCAAGACCCAGAGCAGAGCTGCCCCCAAAGCAGGAGAGGAGTTGAAACAGATAGGACCCAAGAGCATTGAGTACATTCTATCTGCTCCTGTTCTGGGTCCTGACGCTGGCATATACAGTACAACCAGAATAAGGATCCAGAACAGGGGAGGCCTGAAAGTGGTGACGACTTGTCTGATGTACTCACTGCTACCCAGCCTCCTGCACCAATGAGCACTTACATCACTGATAAAGGCGGTCATTCAACTGAAGGCTCTGCAGGCTGCGGGTTGTGCATCCATGATGTAGCAAATCACAGAAGTCCAGAATTGTCTCAGAGATAGATTGAAACCACAGATATTGCAAGTCTGATTATGACAAAGTTATCAAACCAAAATATTTCTGAAGGTTCTCATGGGAATGCATAACAATTGGATCCAGGACCTTCAGATCGGTGTTCAGCACCAAGGATAGTTCACCAAATAGCTGTGTATCGTAGGGAACGCTCCCGGTTGATATTGATGACTTTCGAACCACAAGAGTTTTTGCAAATCTGATTGTGGCAATCAATTCTTCTCTTCCTATGTTACATAATCACCTCCCCATTGGAAAAACTAGCCCTTGATCCAATATGGTGCATCCATATAAAGACAATTCCTAAAACGCTTAATAAGAAACACAACAGCTAAAAACAAAAGATCAAATCAATACGTAAAGATTCTTTTTGTATTTTCTTACTAAAAATCCTGTCTAAAATGTTCTCTCTCATCTGCAGGCGGGGAAGATTCATTTTGGCTATGTGTACACGATGAGTATACTTGGCTGCCTGGGAATTCACGCTTTATTAAATCTGATGAGTATCACAGGTGTCTCACATGGATGTGTTGCCAGTGTCTTGGGTTACTGCCTTCTGCCTATGGTGATTCTTTCTTGCTTTGCCATTTTGTTTTCTCTACGGTAAGTGTGAATATGTGAAAAACAAGATCATTATTGTCATATTTCCTATTTCTCCATACTCAGTTTAATGATTCCCTCTAATTCGTGGTATAATAAAGAGAGATTCTACAATATTAAGAAATCTGATCCTCATTACTGAGGTAGAAGTTTAGAGAATCGTGAATATCTAATATGTAGAATGTGATTCAATGCTCATTTATTGAAAGTGAAAATGGTTGTTCAGTAAGTCCCAGTTTGTTAGAAGAGTCCCACGACTATAAATTGATCACTGGATTTATAGAAACCTGAAAGCAAATCTTCTTTTCCCCTGCAGCGCTACCACGGGGGAAATAAAGCATTACACAGTGTTTATTCAGTTACCGATAAGTGGGTTTTCACAGGCCCTCCACAACAAGAAACTATTTACTACACACTTCTATTTGAGAAATCTTAAGAGGAAAACACTTAAAGGGGTTTTCCAGAGTAAAAATATAAATATCCTGTTCTTTGGAGAGGTCATGAATATCAGATCAGTGGAGACCTCGAAGCCAGAAGCAAAGAGCAGTACAATTGATGGATGGCCACCTTTCAATAAATCTGATGGTTGGCCACCTTTCAATAAATCTCTTCCATTAAGGCTACATTCACACTACAGTATGGGGGACGTATATACGGCCGACGTATATACGGCCGATATACGTCCCCCATACACTCCTATGGGCTCACGGCCCTGTACGGGAGCGGTACAGTGCAGCACACGTGTCCTATCTTTCCCCGTATTACGGCGCCGTGCGCCATTAGTTTCTATGGAGAGGGGCGGGGGTGAGCTGCGCTCACCTCCTCCTCCTCTCCCCGCGCTGCCGTGTGCCCGCCGTGCTACGGTGCGGCGGGCTCACGGCAGTGTGAATTTAGCCTTAGACATGTCTCTGTATGTTTATGTACAGTGTTGCCTCCTTTGAGAGATTCAGTCATTCCCTATTCTCCCTATATATAATTTGAACTTGTTCTTCTATCCATCATAACAGCGTCACCCACTGTGCCTCTCACAGTTAGTCTCACTAACAGACACAGGGAGAGGGCAGTGGGGAGGGAGCAGGATGAGTCTTAATCTCTTGCTGTCGGCCCGTTCTATTCAACAGTGCAGAGACATGTAAACAAAGATCCATAGAGAGTTTACATACAGCACTAAACTAAGTAGCAGGACTGCTGAATCACATGATGAACATTCAGGGATTTTTATTGAGGTTGTAAAGGCAATTTATGTACAAGAGTAGCCAACCCCTTTAAGGGTGCATGGAGAGGGTTCATGAGCTAAGAGTTTTTTTGTCGCTGGTAGGTGACAACATATAAAATGTCATGGACACGTGCGCCACCATATTGAAGAAGATTAATAAGGTAATTAAGATCTTTTGGAAGATGTAGAATAAAAAAATAGAAATATAAAAATGGAAAAGGACTGTGGCAGGAAGGTGTTAAAGGAAAACAAAGGAAAAAAAATGGTAGATTTCCTTTAACCCCTTAAGGACGCAGCCTGTTTACAGGTTAAGGCTCGCAACTTTTTTTTGAAATTTGACCTGCGTCTCTTTATATGGTTATAACTTTTGAACACTGTTACTTATCAAAGCGATTCTGATATTGTTTTTTCCCCACATGTTGTACTTCATTTTAGTGGTAAATTTTGGCTGATACGTTTTGCGTTTATTTACAAAAAAAAGAAAAAAATGATGAATTTTTAGAAAAATTTGCCATTTTCGAAATTCAAAACCACCGCGTTTTCAGGCAGATAGATTTAACACCTAAATAACTTGCAGAATAACATTTCCCATTTGTCTACTTTACATTTTCATAATTTTTGAAATGTTTGGATAATTTATTTTGACGTCACGCGGCTTACAAATCGAATAGCGATTTTCCGTATTTTCGGAATTGACTATTTTGGGGATAAATACTGTTTGAAATCAAATTTTACATATTTAGCAACAAAACCGCCTATATAACCAACCCATTTTCAAATCTGCACCCCTCAAACTATCAGAAACAGCATTTACAAAGATTGTTAACCCCTTGAGATCTTCATAGTAATTGAATCAAAATGGCGGTGAAATTTAGAATGGTCAAATTTTGTCGGTTATACGTTCATCTAGCCCTAAAATTTACACATTTCCAAAAGATAAAAAGAGAAAACTCACCATAAAATTTGTTCTACAATTTCTCCTGAGTGCAGCGACCCCCCACATGTGGACATTACTTGTGTTATGGGGGCACAGCAAGGCGCAGAAGGGAAGGAGCACCCTGCAGCTGCCAGGATTTTAGTTTTCTGGTTGCCCCCTTTTGAAGGCTATAACATTTTCGCTTTTCCGTTATTTGGGCCATGCGACAGCATTTTTTTTTGCGGGACGAGATGCTTTTTCCAGTGTTACCATTTTGGGGTTGGTATCACCTATTGTTGAAAATTTTGGAACTTTTTTTTGAGGTCATGAGTAGAAAAGCATCAATTCTGTACTGGATTTTTTACTTTTTTTTTTTTTGTGTTCACCGTATATACTAATAATCCTGTTATCTTTATTCTATGGGTCGATACGATTACGGGGATACCAGACATGAATATTTTTTCTTATGTTTTACTAAATTTGCCAAATAAAACCCTAATGTGGGGAAAAATCTATCATTTTTGCATCGCCGGCTTCCAAGTGGCATAACATTGTTACGTTTTTGGCTACAGAGCTGGTTGATGGCTTGTTTTTTGCGGGACATGTTGTTCTTTGCAACAATATCATTCTGGAGTACATATGTTTTGTTGATCACTTTTTATTGCATTTTTAGTGGGATATAATAGGTAAAAATCATAATTTTTGGCGGGTTTTTAACGTTTTTTTTTTACGGCGTTCATCATATGGGTTCAATAGTTATTTAGTTTTATTCTACGGATTGTTACGGACGCGGTGATACTATATATGTGGGGTTTGTGTTATGATTTAGACTTTTTTGAGTGTTATATGTCTCTTTATATGTTTTGGGGCTTATGGGCATTTTTAGTGATTTATAAAGTAATTTTTTATTGAAAAACATTTTTTTTTACATTTTTTTACATGATCCACCATGGGATATGAACAAGCAATCATCTGATTGCTTGTTCTTGATAATACTCTGCAATACTAATGTATTGCAGGGTATTATCAGTGCCAGCCTATGCAGATGCATAGGCTGACACTTTGCCTTTAAGATGACGTCACAGACGCCATCTTAAAGGTAAACCCTCCAGGCTTCTCTGGGGTCCCGATCGGACCCCAGAGGTGCCAAAACAGCAATCGGCCCCCCCGAAAACGGTGCGGGGGGGCCGATTGTGATGTAAAGACCCCCAGAAGGCATGTTAAATGCCGCGGTCGCGTTGACCGCGGCATTTAACGGGTTAAACACCCGCGATCGGAGCCCACTCCGACCGCGGGTGTTAGCCGGGGATGTCAACGGTAGATTACCGTTGAAATCCCGCCGCTAACGATGCCGGTTCGGCTGCTATACAGCGCTGAACCGGCATAGTCTCTGCGCAGTAGCTGTACTGCGCTGAGCGCTATTCGCGGGACTCAGCGCAGTACAGCTACGGCGCAGAGCGCTAAGGGGTTAATATTATGATTAGAAATGAGTGGACCCAAAAGTTACAGTTTGGGTTCAGAGTTTGGAGCGTGTCCTGCACAACCAAGCCAAACAGCAGCCAAACAAGCAGCCAATCCTGCAAATTGACGCCCCTAGCAACTAGCCATGGCTATGAATAGGGACACCCCTGACCAATTAGAGCAGTGGTGGCGAACATATGGCCTAGGTACCATATATGACACTGAGAGCCCTCTCTGTGGCCACTCAGGCCATCACCAAAGTATCTTCATGGATTCCCAGAAAGCCCAGGACTTGGTGCGCTCGGTGATATCTTCAAGGGACAGCGTTGCCTAAGACTGCACAAGTAATGGGAAGTTGTGGGCAGATCTGGATTAGCAATGTAGCTCCGGCTCCAGACCCGAAAATTCTTCCTATTCAGGGCAACCTGAATTTGTCACTCTTTCTTTCTACTGTATTGGAGTTCTCAGGATACCGATACGATTAAACGCTATGACAAAAAAGGGAGCAAGAAGTTACTGCTTAAATTGCCATGTTGGCACCTCGCAATAAATAAAAGGGTGTTTGTTATAGTTTGGGCACTCAGTCTCTATAAGGTTCGCCATCAATGAATTAGAGGCATGGCTAGTTGCCCCATAAATTTGACAGATTAGCTGTTTGGCGCCAATTTCCCAAGGTAGAACATGAAACCCGAATACAAATATTCAGTCCACTCATGTCTAATTTTGATTGAAAACAGTCACATATGCGAGCCTATCAACAGAAGCAGATATGGTACCCTATGTAACCACACAGGTCCACGTTTGACCTGTGTCCACGTTTGAATTCCAAATTGTAACATGCCACATGTGTGGTAAGTATGCATAGTATGGTTTGTCTGATTGTCCTGTATGACAAACTTTTTATTTGTTTGCCTGATTAAAATAAAAATTACAGCGTTATGCGGTCCAAAGATAGGAGGTCTGTTGGGATTCTTGGTCTTGCCATGGAATTCGTACTCCATACAAAAAGTTGCTGAGGAACATTCTGATTCTAGGGGGACTTCAGGTTATTCTGCATTATGAATAGTATAATTTATCTTTTTGTTATTTACAGCAATTACAAGAATTGCGTATCTGGAAACGGTTACAGGAACGTTTCAAGAGAGTTACCATAATGGATGCTACTTACTTATCAGGGTATCCATATGTTCTGCAGTAATAGAAATCCTTCTTACACATAAAAAGCCATGTATCATTATGACAAAGCTATCCCATCGAACTAAGGATTGTTACTTGTATCATTTGTCCCAATTTCACATCCCATGAAGCTGATAGAATTGTCAGGTGCAACCTTTTCATAGGAAGTGACAAAAAATGTGACTGATTTATGTTCTCCTGGCTGCCAGCCGAACACGTGAAGCAGACGCTAGCAGAAATAATAGGTGGCGAATAATGAGAATTGGTAGGACCATTACTAGAAAATATGTGTTTTTCTATTCAGGCCGTAAAACTGGAAACCGCATCTGTGTGCGGGACAGAAATTAAGCCACTTCATTTTCCATTTCTCTGTTTACAGGAAATAGTATTATGTATTGATGCAAGGTATTACTTGACTTCTGTGGGTTTAAAGAGGGCATCTCAGTAATTGTATACGGCTTATTCGCAGGGTCTGGAAATTATAAAGCTCTTGCAACTATAACCTTCTGATAATCAGGTTTTATGTAGAACAGGATGAGCTACATCATAAGCATGAATAATAAGGGAAAAAAACTCATTTCTCGCCTTATTAGTATAGTGTGAATTAGTAGTGGCACCTACAGCATGAATCACTACACAAAAAGAGACAGGAAGGTAGTAATATCTGTGCCTACTTCATTTATGTATGGAAGAAATGCAACACATTGTGGAGCTACATAGGTGTATGGCCATGTATGCTCTTCTGGGGATTCTGGGAAGGAAATATGCAAATAAGTTGTTACATCTCTCTCTATGTCATCATCTGTTTGTAAGGTACAGCTAAGGACACACTGTTTATTTTGTTCTATTTTTGTTAGTGTGAACCCTTCTAGGCTGGGACGATGGATTATCATATAAGCTCTTCCTGCTCAGTATTCTTTGCCTGCTATAGTTATATTTAGCTAGCTACTGTAATCACTGCCTTTCTTACTCTGTTATATTTTAACCCTTTACCTGAATTGAAACTATCCTTTTGCCTGTTGATTTTGTACTGCGTTTATCCTCTAGGTCCTTGGTTTGTGCTGTCTTGTCTTTGACCCAGGTCTAGCAACTAGTCTGCACTGTTTGTACTGTCTTGTCTTTGTCTCTGTTTTTTGCACTTTGAGGCAGGAAAGGAACATCAATCAGTTGTCCCCTGCTTCTTAGGATAAGCGAGACAAACAGTCAGGGACAGATGGAAAGGGAGTTTACTATCAGGGCCCACTTTCTCTCTCTTTCCACATTTTGCAGTGTAGAATAAGGAAAACTTTGCCTCAGTGCTACCTTGAAAGGCAATCCCCTTTACATCAAGCATGAAGGTTTCAAAAAAACATAATGCGATATAATAGCCAAACCAGCATATCTTCGACATAAGAAACAGACTCTCAGCTGTGCACAGAGGTGTTTCGATGTCATTGCATCTCATCTGCACAGTGCAGGGAACTGCTTTTGCTAGGTGAGGGCCATGTACACAGGTCATGGAAGAAACTAAACTCCTTGGGGGATATTTATCAGGACCTCTGCGCACCGCCGGTGGCGCAGAGGCCCTGAAATAATTGCAAATGCTAGCTTATTGCTAGCTTTTGCGATTATTTTTCTCAATCTGCCACCTTCACGCCAGTGGGGTGTGAAGGGGCGTGAAGGGGGGGGGCGCGGCCGGCCGAGCGGGGGGCGCGGCCGGACTGGAGTGGGCAGGCGCGGGGCGTTACTGTCCCTGCGCCTGCGCACTCGCTGCTGCCGGCGACTTTTCATACGTCAAAAGTCGCCGGTTGCGTATTTTTCTACGCCAGGCCTTGCCTGGCGTAGGAAAAACGCTGCGCTACTGGCAGCCTGATACATCAAGAGGCAGAAGCCTCTTCATGTATCGGGCTGCAAATTTGCAGCGGCGGGGCTATCATACGTTGGCGCACGAGCGCCAGCGTATGATAAATATCCCCCCTTATGCTTATTTTGCATCTTAAGGGTACAGTCTCTCATGTTACATACCTGTTCTCTATCCTGGCATCAAATGCAGCTGCAGGAGACATGCTGGCCCCTCATCAATTAGTTAAAACAAGACCCCCAAATTCTTGTTAGGGTCCTTTCTCATGATTGGTAGGGACTAGATTTCTGGCTAGATATCAATATTGGTACAACCTGTGTAAAATTTTCTCAAATTTGTTCTGGTTTAAACTAAGCCAGGTAATATATAGATCTTCTAAAGTTTTACTGGATTACCCATGCATTAGCCGCCAGTGTGATCGATCTGGTGCCGGTTTATGCAGCCTGACTATTAGACAGGGTCACTTCATCCGCCCCCATGTTTCTGTTGGCTAGAGATATATTATTTTACACACTGCAGAGAGGGAGGTCACAGCAGTACAGAAAGTGATGAGTGACCATCGTATAGAAGAATAATCAAAGACAACAGCTGGAATCAGAAGCAGATTATCCATTAAAGTGCGGGAAAGATCAGACCCGGCAGCCTTAGCAGGGAACACCATCTGTCCTGCTAAACAATGTCTGAGGATAAAATATTTTCTAAATGCAAGACGACAAGAAGCCGTGTAATTCCAAACCGATGATAGGGGCAGCCAACGCAATCTCTTCAGCGCCGATAGGACCCATGCCATGTTTCCACCTCAGTAGTCTGAGCTAGAAAACGGAAAATGATTTCCCATACACATATCAAGTATGTATGTATGTCACAGCCGATATGTCAAAACCATGCAGCTGTATTTTTCAAAGACATATGCGAGGGCATTCCTGGACACATTTCTGCTGCGGGCCGTCAGCTGTGTCACCGCTGCCTTATGTCTGCTAGATGTCACCGTACTCATCTGTGACTGGAGAAACAAATCCATGCCAACAGGCTGCGGAGGATGACGTATAGCTTCATAAAGCCCTTCAGGAGATTATTCCATCAATAAACAAATCAGAAATTAATCTGAGTATTAGCTAGAACTGCATTAAAGGGGATTTCCAGGTTATAGATGTTAATCTATAATCTGACCTATCCTTGTTGAGCGTCGGACAACTGGCACCCACACAGATTAGCTGTTTGCAACTACTATCGAGAATGGGGCTGGATATTTTCAAATATATATTTAGCGCCTTCAAGTGCTGTGCAGATTTGGCACCAATTCAGTTCTTTGGGGGTAGTGCCAAAGTAATCCTAGTCTTTTGGGTATATTTGGTGCAGGAGCTGCAATGAGACCAAAATTGTGTCAATGGGGTGTTACTAAGCCTTGTCTGGCAGTTTTCTGGCAGACATGGCTTCTAAAAATCAGTGTAATGTCACCATGTTTGTGTCCCACACGCCACTATAGGGATGGGTGGGGGTGAAGCGCAACAGGTTGGGGTGGGGAGTGGGTGGAGACCCACCCCATTTACTAAAGCCTCATCTACAAAATGGCAAAGAATTCTTCTGAATTTTAGACCCGATTTGACTTTGTCTAAATCATTAAAACCTGGTGGAGATCAGGGGAGACCAGCAGACTGCACCTTTTGAAATTTATTAAGAAGCCTGTTTGGTTAATCCAGTGTACTCTGGTGTGGGGGGGGGGGGAGTGGAAATTAAGGCTTGCATTTAAAAAAAAACCTTAACAAATACCCTCCAATGTGTTTAAGTATAAATAAGTGATTTAAGAGATACTTAACTTTTTACATTTTTTGAAAAAAATGTAAGAGTAATTGTAATCTAGAAAAATGTGATGTATTTTCTGTTGTACTATAATAGAGAACTATTATACTACACACTACATGATTCTGCTCACAGCAATGTCATAGCAATCAGTTTTGCCTAATTGATTTTACCCAAATAAAACCATCACAGGGTTTTGTATGAATAATTAATAGGGAAATCACAGGAAATCTGCTGGTATAACCGCAAGCTGCCACGCACTCTATTATTATAGTGACTGTAGTAGGTGAGATTAACAGAAATAATTATTATCCGTCGTCTAATTTGTTTGGAATGCTCTTTATTGTAAGTTTCAGCTACATATCCACTATATTCTGCGTTGGATATTCTGTTATAAACTTTACCATTTGTAGCCACTGTGCTGTTGCTCTTCTTGGTCTTCGGCATGCTCAACAGCGTTCTCTGGTCACTCAACACCGTCATGCTCCTGGCTGTCTGCTTCTGGGTTCTCAAGTGTGGGGGCGCATCAGTTCTAGAGATTTGCAGGCCCAGCGCACGTGTGTTTGACCTCAGCTCCTCTTGACTTTCATTCTGGTTCTGTGTTCTGTTTATGACCCCGGCTTGACCCGTTCCATATCTGCCTGTTCCTTTACCTTGGAGACTGTCTGTTTTCTGCCTGCCCCTGACCTAAGGATACTTACTTGGATTCTGCTTGATAGCCACCAGCCCTGACTACTGGAATATCTTTGCCTGACTCCTGGTGCTTTGCTAATCCACATGGGCCAGCCACAATGCACCCCATGACCATGACCAAAGGTAGCGGCCTTTCAAAATTAGAATACTAGAGGGGTGAATAACACCCTTAGTGATGGCTCAAAGTCCAACCGGTTGGATAACACAATGGGCTTATTTACTAAGGGTCCTGCGGATCGCACTTTCGTCTACTTATACAAATTTTAGGGATTTTCTCCGCTCTGACAGCTATTTAGAAGGGGATTGTGTCGCACATGATCGGATTTTGGTGCCGACTTTTATACGACAGAAATCGGGGGACGGGCCATTGGACACTCCGACGGATTCGGACTGAGCGCAGGATTTAACTTTAAAATTGTGACGCAAGACAATGCACTTACATACACCGAGAACAAGAAGGTGAACTCCAGCGGACTTGAGCGAGGAAGCGACAGATGCAGGAAATCGGGCAGACGATCTTAGTGAATTGCGGCAAAGTTCATTCTCATTGGACAAAGCACAGCGAGGATCGCGCAGGACCGGGTAAGTAAATGTGCCCCAATGAGTCCACTATTCCCTGTTCATTATACACCAATTTAGTCAAAAAGCAGAGATAACAAAGAGCAGCATGGTAAATGATGGACACCAACCCATTGTAGTCATTGGGATTTGTCATCTACTCTTGTTTTCCATGGACCCATTTGCATTCCATGCTACCCATTATCTATCTATGAATTCTCAGACCCAGGTAATTACCATCAATGAATGCATATGTAATAAAAGTAGGTACAGACAGAGATAGTATAGTTAACGTAGGCAGCAAGGCTATTAAAGGAGAATGTGTACAGTGTCTCTTAGCAATGCTTAGTTAGAGATTTACAAAGGGGATTATTTAGAGACTATTTTTTGTTATAAATCAGAAACAAATTATTATATAAAAGACCCCAAAATTACACTTTAAACTGTACTTTAAAGCTGCCTCTAGAGACTTTGCAGATATTAATTTTGATTTACAAATGAACAGTTTTATGTCTGCAACTTCTTCGAAAACCTAGTTACCTAGTTACGATATTACACTGTCCCTTTAAGCTTTTGAGATGTGGTCCTGATCATATATTAAGTCATCCTTCTGGACATAGAAAAATAATTCATCTTAATATGTCATATGTATATAGATCTGTGGAAACGCGAGAGGAACATACTATACAATCCCAAGCCCCACTAACAAACCACTAATAACTGAGAGCAGATGATCCGGTATATGCAGAAATCTTCTCTACATTATTCCCACCCTAGATACCTATCAAGGTTCATCGCCGCCTAATGTACAAGGGTAATTCTACCAAACTACCCCAAACCTCTCTTAGCCCTCCCTCCTTTTGCTTTCCATTCCATTTTCAAAGTTTATCAATACACATGAGGTAAATGGTGGCCTAACCCACCGTATTCATTGAGACTCGACCACCCATAAGTGTTTGTGGACCTTAAACAGAAACTCAATTCATGACAAATAAAAGATAGTATTACATACTGAATAATTCTGCCATGACAGCCCCACAGAGGTAGCAGCCTGCCAAAAACCGTGGCATTAACCCCTGTTTACATGGACATCACAGAGGGGGTGCTTGCTTCACATGGTAGATTGAGAACCCATATCATGTGTTACTATAGGGCACCATTGTCTCTTGTTACGCCCTTGTTCATTGTTACCTTCGGGTTTAACCTTGACCTTATAGAAGAACTACATTTAATAAAAGTAGCAGAGTAAGAACACGTCCTGAGTCTTCTCGAACGCTTCCCCCTCACATGTCCTAAGTCTTCGGTAACACTTTCCTTCTGTGAGCTCATGTGCAGCCATTTCAATTAGAGGATAAAGATCTACTTTCACTTCATAGACTGAGTTCACATGATGCCTGATAGATTTTTAAATAAAGAAAATGGACCAAAAGAGATTATTTAATGAGATTTCATGTCAGAGGATTGAGGTTATAGATCCATGCCTTCTGATTGAGGGATTAACCCGCATCTTAGAGGAAAGAAATGTCATTTATACCAGGGCAAAACAGATTACGGAGGTATTAAGCTGTGGGATTCTGGTAGCGCCAAGATATTTAGTAGCCACATACGTTCGCTTCCTGGAATTGACACTGATTTAACCCTTCAATAATACTAAAGATGCAGAAAATTAGTAATAATAGACTATGATGTAATATTTAATGAGGCTTTTTGTTATTAGCATAGGTCAATGATTGATGGGGGATCCCTACTGTTTATGACCACTGTATGTTATCAGAACATCCCTTTCTGTAGTTACTGCACCAGATCTTCCATCAAGGCACTTATATTCCTATATAATAATATAATACTCAGACCGCTTCACACAGCATGATCAGCCAGTGTGTATCCTTCTGCAGTGAACACTGCGTGGGGACCTGGACTTGCAGTGTCATAGTCATCTATCATGCTAGGGTCCCTGCCTCGCTGCAGGAATACTCCACCATACATAAAGCGTAATTACAGTACCGGAATCACAAACATCATCCTAGTTCAGAGCAGTTTTTGGTGTGGTATGTTCACATACATGTCAGGATTAGACCTCACGGACACAAACCTTATGGAGACCGAAAAATTTGTGGCCAGATCATGACCCCCATAGAGGTCTATGGCACCTGGTAACGGTGCCAGTTTCGATCTGTAGACCAGAGTTTCCTTCATTTTTCTGGCGGAAACTATAACAAATCTGGTGGGCCGCCGCTCACCCACCTGCTCGCTCTCCAGCCACCATCCGCCAACCGCAACATGCCGAAAATGAAATGAATCTCCCCCAATATGTCTCACAGCAGAATAAAATGTAATCAAACAGTCAATTTCCAAAATGGTATCCATGAAAATGTCAGCTTGTCCTACAAAACATGATACCACACACAGCTCTGTGCTCCAAAGTGTGAACAAAGTAACAGCAGTATGGTAATACTGATCATTTTTTTTAAAAAGACATTTTTTATTAAGACATAACAAAACTATACAAATGTGATATCATTATGATGGTACTGACCAAAGAATAAAGGGGATGTGTCATTTGGATTTCACAATGAAAGTCTTAAAAACAGTGCAGGTAAATAAAAATAACAAAAATGTATTTTTTTTTATCACCTCCATTGTGATGGTATTTTCCAATTCATAAATGGGTTCAGCACGTTTTGTTCTCCTTTCTATTAAAGGGGTTGGCCACTTCAACTCATGGGGGACATTTATGATAATCTCTGGTGTTGTTTTTGGCTTTTTTGCACATTTTTTTGGTGCAGATTTGTCTCTTTTTTCAACTTTTTTGGGTGCAGGCTAAAATTCATCACATAGTGATTTTGAGTCTCTGTGCCGTATTTATCTGTAGATGTTTGGACTGCATCTATCTTTATTTTGTGCCTAAAAAGTTTTAGGCACAAAAGGATTTATTGCAGTGGCCATATTTATCTTTGTAGCCCAGATGTTTGTTCAACTTGTTTGACTTTTAGGCTTGGAATTGTCCCGTTCTTGCGCCTTATAAGTCGCAAAACAGAGCATGCTCGACCCAGACTTACTTTTGCAGCTACTATTAGGACTAAAAAGTCGCCGACCACAAGAAGTTGCTAAAGTGAGACTAAACAGACAACTCATCACATAAAAAACTGTAGCAATGGGGCACATTTACTAAGGGTCTGAATCGCGTTTTTCCGCCGAGTTTTCCAAATTTTACCGTCACATCGGCGCCGGCTTGCATGCAACGAAAAACGGGGGGCGAGGCTGTCGGAAAACCTGACGGATTTGGAAAAATCACGCTATTTCAAAAAAAAAAAGTGTTGCTTGACACACGCTTACATGGACCAGGAATAGGATGGTGAACTCCGGCGGACCTCTGCGCAGCAGCGACACCTGGTGGACATCGGGCGCACAACCTTAGTGAATCCCCGGAAGACCCGAATCCGAATGGCGGAGAACGCGCCACTGGATCGCGACAGGACCGGGTAAGTAAATGAGCCCCAATGTGTTGCACACTACATTCTCCTAGGAGCTACATACAGCCAAGGACCGATCCAGAAAAAAGTCCAAGCATTAAAGTATTAAAAAGTTACTCTGACCGGAGCTCCTTGATCTTTTCTTTCTCCTTTATATATGGATCTTTAGGTTTTTTACTTTCTTTTTTTCTTCAAAAATCCTGATTGCACAGGCGCGTTCATCACATGTATCACAAAGGGAAAAAACGTAAGATACATTGCAATGATTGAGTAGGCCAACTTCAGGAAACTTGAAAAAGTGGCAGCCGAAAAACTATTATACATGTGCCCCCATGTATCTAGCATGCTCTGTTTTGGGACTTATTAGGTGGAAGAATGGGACAATTTCAGAGTCCAAAAGTCGCACAAGTTGAACAAACATCTGGGCTACAAAGATAAATCCGGCTATTGCAATAAATCTTGGAGGCATCTAACTTTGGTCCGCTGTTTGATTCTGCACTTAAAAAGCACCTAAAAAGTCAAAAACTGTGGAATGTCTCACTAAAAAGAAGAAAAAGAGCGCAATAGGAGCGATACATGTCCCCCACAGTATGGAGATAGAAGCTGCAAACTCGGTCCATTGTGCTGTAGCAGTCCAGGTATACATCAAGCTCGGATCCCATTCACTATAATTATATCAGTATCTTCTCTATTTGCTTTTGTATATTGTGCCCCTTTGTATAATACTAACCCGCTGAGCTGCCATTATCTATTCCAGTCACATTTCCCTCACTTTTCTCTTATTATAATTGTACTGAATACACATTACATGAAATATGACTTTCTACATAACTAGATCATCTCTAGGACATAGTATACGTCTCCACATTAAGCAAAAGCAGAAAGAAATATGGGCCTGACAGCTTTGTAGTAACTGGCTCTGGCACACTATATCAAGCGCCTAATTTATGTGCCCGACTATTGTCACAGCATTATGGTCATGTGGAAAGCAGAATCATGATGAGGCACATAAAAAGTGGTAACTTTAGCTTAGAAGATGTAATGCCAAGTCATTAAACTATGAACGCCTTCCATATGGCATTAGCATAGATGTCTCCATAACAATGAATGTTAGACACTCGCCGTAAATAATATTGTTTTAAGACATAATTTATCTCGATTTTTAACTAATAAAAAATTTCTTGCAGCAGATTTTAAAGGTTGTAAAGAAAACAAATGATTGGGATATTAGGAAAAGGCATAAATCACGTAGAAATGTTTTGTGAAAGCTGAAAATTCAATGTAATAATTAAAGGGGTTTTCCAATCCACAAAATTTGACTATACATTAGGCATATATAGTCATCATACATGGTGCCATGTAGTGTGTTCCAGTTTGCTCCTTTGATTTACTCACCTTCACTGTTAGTTGTTTCTTAAAGGGGCCTTTTGAGTTGCCACCTCTAAGTCACAAACATCATCCTAGTTCAGAGCCGTTTTTGGTGTGTTGGGTTACTTTATAGCAGTGATGGTGAACCCTTTTAGGGACTGACTGTCCAAACTACAACCCAAAACTCACTAATTTATTGCACATTGCCTTGCAATTTGATGGGAACCTGTCAGTGGAAAGTCACCTAATAAGTGTTTCTTTCATGACCCAGACTGGTGGCATCATCCAGAAAATCAACTATGAAGTGAGATGTAAATGTTTCCATTGCTGCGTTTGATGCCTTCATGTCCAGGATCATCCTAACTGGGTCATCGGAAGTCAAGTGCATGATGTGAATCACAGAAGAGGAGCCGGGGAGAGCTTAACTTCAGTGCTGAGTTCTTCTCCTCCATGATATTATACAACTAGTGTATATATCACTACAAAGTGGATTTTTTGGCTGATGCCACCACATTGGGTCATGAAAGCTGCTTGACAACATACTGGTAATAGTTTAATAGGTACAGTAAATTTCTGCTGACAGGTTCCCCTTAAGCAGTTTCATATGTATTTGCTCCAGCTCTGCCACAACCTTCTAGGGCAGTGATGGCTAACCTATGGCACTGGTGCCAGAGGTGGCACTCAGAGCCCTTTCTGTGGGCACTCAGGCCATCACCAGAGAGGACTCCAGGTATCTTCCTGCAGTCCCAGACAGCCCAGGACTTGCTGTGCACAGAGCTATTTTAAAGTGACAGGACTACCTGGGACTATTTTCTGCTTTATTGGTGTCCTCAGTGAAAACTGTGACAGAGAAGGGAGTATAAATCACAAATTAAATTTCTGTGTTGGCACTTTGCGATAAATAAGTGGGTCTTTGTGGTAGTTTGGGCACTCGGTCTCTAAAAGGTTCGCCATCACTGTTCTAGGGTAACGGTGTCCTGAAAACACCAATGCAGTTGAAAAGAAGAGGGGAAATTTGGATTATCATTGTGGCTTCCCTAATGGGCCCCCCAAAGAGTTACGGGTCCAAGAGCAGGAGCACCAATGATAACAGTTGGCAACTATATCTAAGCATTAAGCACCTTCTAAGCACTTTATCTATATAGTGTAAGTGTCCTATATTTGAATAAGGACATCTACCAATAGGATGCAGGATTGTAAACCAGGTACACTGACATATTGGTGTGAGATCCCTCTGGTTAGGCATGATCTGCTCTTCTTTAAGCTTCTTATGCCCCCATTTTTAAGAAATAAAGGGCTGAAAAAATATGCAAATGAGCCTGAGGGGCTCCAGGCTCTATTAACTCCTATGGAACCGGAGCCACTCGGGCTCATTTTGCATGATTTTTAAAGAAGCTAAAAGAAGAGCAGATCCTGGCAGAGGAGGTACACAGCAGTATGTCAGTGTGCTTGATTTACAATCCTTTATCCTATTGGTAATTGTTCTTTAATGAGCTCTCTAGGTTCCGGGTGTCACACACTACGTACAGCTCTCATGGATACTTGTAGCCAATTCAACATCTTCCCATTTGAACCTGTATGAAGAAAACACATACTTGATGATTTCACATTCATTGCACATGTGTTGTCTGAGCCAATTTGTTGTGTAATGAATGTGTGTATCATCACTGATCACCTGTTGTGAAAGAAAACTGGAGTGTATAAACCTACTTGTGTCCTTATTGCTGGTCCAACATAGCACCCACCACACCACAGGCCTCTGTTGGTATACAGAGGCTCAGGAGTGACATTGCATCTAAAGTGTACCCACCATTGCCTGTGACCTTAGCCTGTGTATACCAACAGAGACCAGTGGTGATGGGAGGACCCTGGGACCAATGTCAAAATAATTAAGAACCCTATAAGGTTAGGATCAGGATGTACATTCCTGATGGTAACTCCCTATTTTTCCCAGGTACCCACGGGCTGCACATTCCCCCTAATACTACAGATTAGGAGGCATTTTGAATCTTTTCATACTCATGGAATCAATTTACCTTTCTACTACAACGAAAGTATAATGACTTGATATGGTGAAAAATATAATTAAAAGATTATTAAACAGGAAATAAAGAAGAATAACATGAAAAAACATGAGTTCAAATAATTTTTTGGGAGAAATCTAATTAAATCCTCCATACTTTAATAAAATGTGATAAAATGTGTAAAATTGTGAATTTTTTTTTTGTTTCTACTCTGTTTGTTTTTTATTTATATCTTTGCACTTTATTTTAGGGGAATCGCTGGTTCAGTCTTAGCTGCAGGTGTCATTGGATGGTGCAGTTTTTCAGCTTCAAAAATATTTATCACCACTTTGGCAATGGAAGGACAGCAGCTGCTTGTAGCGTATCCCTGTGCCTTGCTTTATGGACTCTTTGCATTGCTGACTGTATTTTGAAATACACATATAGTATACGGATAAATGAGGAGACAACAAATCCCAAAGAATGAAAAACACTTTGTGTAAGTTATTACACTCAATGTAAAATATAAATAAATGGAAACGATTCCTGAATCTCATTACTGTAATATCTCTGCTGTCTGTCTGCTCTTTCCTACCAGCCTGAATATTGAATAATGTATTGATTTCAATCCACAATGAAAACTCAGTAAAACTTTTGGTCCCCCATTCAACCAATTGCTGGAGGTCCTAGCAGTTATTCTACCAGCCACCTGACATATATTCTCTATTGCAAGATTAAGGAACGTTTCCCTTCAAATAGATAGAAGAATGTCATTCCTTAACCCCTTAAGGACGCAGCCATTTTGTAGCTTAAGGCTCAGCCCGATTTTTTGGATTCTGACTTGCTTTGCTTTATATGGTTATAACTTTTGAACACTGTTACTTATCAAAACGATTCTGAGATAGTTTTTTCCCCACATGTTGTACTTCATTTTAGTGGTAAATTTTGGCTGATAAGTTTTGCGTTTATTTACAAAAAAAAGAAAATATGATAAATTTTTTGAAAAATTTGCCATTTTCGAAATTCTAAATCATTGCGTTTTCAGGCAGATAGATTTACCACCTAAATAAGTTGCTGAATAACATTTCCCATTTGTCTACTTTACATTTTCATAATTTCTGAAATGTCTGGATAATTTATTTTGACGTCACGCGGCTTACAAATAGAATAGCGCTTTTCCGGATTTTCAGAATTGACTATTTTGGGGAAAAATACAGTTTTGAATGAAATTTTACATATTTAGCATCAAAACCCCCTATATAATCTACCCATTTTCAAATCTGCACCCCTCAAACTATCAGAAACAGCTTTTACGAAGATTGTTAACCCCTTGAGATCTTCATAGTAATTGAATCAAAATGGAGGTGAAATTTAGAATGGTCATATTGTTCCCTTATACGTTCATTTAGCACTAAAATTTACACATTTCCAAAATATAAAAAGAGAAATCCCACCATACAATTTGTTCTGCAATTTCTCCTGAGTACAAAGACCCCCCACATGTGGCTGTGAATTGTTTTATGGGCGCACGGTGAGGCGCAGAAGGGAAGGAGGGTGCTGCAGCTGCCAGGATTTTAGTTTCCTCATTGGCCCCTTTTGAAGACTATAAAATTTGCGCTTTTTCGTTAGTGGGGCCATGTGACGGCATTTTTTTTGCGGGACAAGATGCTTTTTCCATTGTTACCATTTTGGGGTTGGTATCACCTATTGTTGAAAATTTAGGAACTTTTTTTGAGGGCAGGAGTAGAAAAGCATCAATTCTGTACTGGATTTTTTACTTTTTTTTTTTTGGTGTTCACCGTATAGACTAATAATCATGTTATCTTTATTCTATGGGTCGATACGATTACGGGGATACCAGACATGAATATTTTTTCTTACGTTTTACTAAATTTGTCAAACAAAACCCTAATGTGGGGAAAAATCTATCATTTATGTATTGCCGTCTTCCAAGTGGCATAACATTGTTACTTTTTTGGCTACGGAGCTGGTTGATGGCTTGTTTTTTGCGGGATATGTTGTACTTTGCACCAGTATCATGTCTGAGTACATATGGTTTTTTGATCGCATTTTATAGCATTTTTTGTGGGATTGAAAAGGTAAAAATCATAATTTTTGGAGGGTTTATAACAGGTTTTTTTACGGCGTTTATCGTGGGGGTTCAATAATGATTTACTTTTATTCTACGGGTTATTACGGACGCGGTGATATATGTGGGGTTTGTGTTATGATTTAGACTTTTTTTTTTACTTATATGTCTCTTTATATGTTTTTGGGGTTTGGGGCATTTTTAGTGATTTATGACTTTATTTTTTTATTGAATAACTTTTTTTTTTTAACTTTTTCACTTTTATACCATGGGACATGAACAAGCAATCATCTGATTGCTTCTTCATGATAATATTCTGCAATACTGATGTATTGCAGAGTATTATCAGTGTCAGCCTATACACTTGCATAGGCTGGCACTGTGCCAGTAAGATGACGTCACAGACGCCATCTTACCGGCAATTCTTGCAAGTAACTCTGGGGTCCAGATCGGACCCCAGAGTTGCTATAGCAACGATCGGCGCCCCCCGAAAACGGTTCGGGGGGGCGATCGTGGGGGAAAGATCCCCCAGATGCATGTTACATGCCGCGGTCGCGCTGACCGCGGCATTTAACGGGTTAAGCACCCGCGATCGGAGACAACTCCGATCGCGGGTGTTACACTGGGGTGCCGGCTATTAGTTACAGCCGGTACCCCGTGTTTCCCGATGCCGGTTCGGCTCTGATCCAGAGCCGAGCCGGCATAAGCGCCATAGCGGATATATCCGCCACTGAGCGCTAAGTCACTGCGCTCCGTGGCGGATATATCCGCCACGGAGCGTGAAGGGGTTAAAGTTTCCCCAATGCAAAATCCCCCCAAACAAATACTATTCCTAATTCTACATTCACACCACTGTATGCACGACAGGAATATGTTTGCCGCGATGGAAAGGAGGAGGGGTGACCCCTACCCCCTCTATAGAGAAACATGGTGCATGACGAAGTAATATGGGAAAAGATAGGACATGTCCTATCTTTTCCCTGTGTACCAAGCGCTAGGGTGCCACACATGTGCGGCACTGTACCACTCCGTGTGCCCATTGCCGACCTATGGGGGGCGTATATATACGGCCGCAAACTTGAGGTCGTATATACCACCTCCAACGGCTGTGTGAATGTAACCTAATTCTCATGTATTTCAATGAGGCAGAGATTCAAGATTGCCTGGGTACCTGCAACCCTTTTAGCTACACCTTTGACCCTAAAGCTTCAAGGAACCTGGGTGATAACAGATCAATCACGAAAAACATCATGTGGACCTCTTCTACCAGGACAAGTACAACTATTTTCAAATATTTATAATAATTTAATTAGCTCTTGATAGGAAGAGAATATTTATTTCACAAGCCACAATAAGTGGATTTCCAGCTTGTCAAGCAGCCCCTGGTGTACCGGAGTATTGAAGGGGTTAATAGAACCATCTGTCATGAGTAAGAGAAGAAATAATGGTAACATTAGCGACTATCGGTGCATGGTGCAGCTCAGGCAGTTATTTGGGAGGATTCAACAAGGTGTCTCAGGTTCCGTTAGTCTCTAGCTGGAAAACACTTGTTTTTTGCTGCACCAGATTTACCACTGAGATGACAGTATAAGACTGTCAGTTCCTACTTTAGACCTACTTTTAGGTCTAGACATGGTCAAGACAATCTCCTGCAGTTCAAACCGAGCATCAGTATGGGGAAGAAAGGTGATTTGAGTGCCTTTGCACGTGGCATGGTTGTTGGTGCCAGAAGGGCTGGTCTGAGTATTTCAGAAACTGCTGATCTACTGGGATTTTCACGCACAACCATCTCTAGGGTTTACAGAGTGTAAACTGTAAACCCTAGTGAGCGGCAGTTCTGTGGGCGGAAATGCCTTGTTGATGCCAGAGGTCAGAGGTGAATGGGCAGACTGGTTCGAGCTGATAGAAAGGCAACAGTGACTGAAATCGCCACCCGTTACAACCAAGGTAGGCAGAAGAGCATCTCTGAACGCACAGTACGTCGAACTTTGAGGCAGATGGGCTACAGCAGCAGAAGACCACACCGGGTGCCACTCCTTTCAGCTAAGAACAGGAAACTGAGGTTACAATTTGCACAAGCTCATCGAAATTGGACAGTAGAAGATTGGAAAAATGTTGCCTGGTCTGATGAGTCTCGATTTCTGCTGCGACATTCGGATGGTAGGGTCAGAATTTGGCGTCAACAACATGAAAGCATGGATCCATCCTGCCTTGTATCAACGGTTCAGGCTGGTGGTGGTGGTGTCATGGTGTGCGGAATATTTTCTTGCCACTCTTTGGGCTCCTTGGTACCAATTGAGCATCGTTGCAACGCCACAGCCTACCTGAGTATTGTTGCTGACCATGTCCATCCCTTTATGACCACAATGTACCCAACATCTGATGGCTACTTTCAGCAGGATAATGCGCCATGTCATAAAGCTGGAATCATCTCAGACTGGTTTCTTGAACATGACAATGAGTTCACTGTACTCAAATGGCCTCCACAGTCACCAGATCTCAATCCAATAGAGCATCTTTGGGATGTGGTGGAACGGGAGATTCCCGTTACTAGCATGGTGTACCTAATAAAGTGGCCGGTGAATGTATATGTCCTATGACAGGTTCTCTTTAAAGTCTATTGGTGTCCTGTGAACATTGGTATAGTTTAAAACAAGTGGAGTGTTTTTTTAATAACTGTCTGAATTCCACTACATTTATAGCCCCTTCCCCACCCCAACCTCTAGTACCCCAAAAAAGTTGAACAATTGAATATGGGAAGCACTGGCCTGGCTAGGGACATATGAACAAGACTAAAATGTTCCTACTTATCAGGGAATTTTTTTGAATTGCCTTTGTGTACTATTCCAAAGTTATAGCTTTTTACAATATTACAACTATATTCACAATATATTGCAGGCTTGAGAGCTGAAATCAACCAGCTGCTTCAATTTGATTTTCAGGCAGTCCCCAGGATAGGTTCTGTAATTTTGTTCTTCAGCTGTGTATGTAAGTCGGAACTGTGTATTTCATAATCGTAACCCCAGCCAAAATTTTTTTGGTCTCTGACAATTGGATTTTAAAAATTTTGGGTTGTCATAAGAACTACGAAGAACTACGACACCTGTGATAACTGTTACAGCTTATCAAAGGACAGTAAATTACCAATATCCAGAGGTCCGTTGTAAATAGGGGTTGTCTGCAAGTTGAGTGTTCTTAGGTCAGGGACCTCCTGTAATGTATTTTAAGCATAATATCTATGGCAGCTCAATTAAAATGGTATTCCAGGAATTGTAAAAAACTCATCATGGAGTCCCAAGGAATCGTTAGAAAAAAATGAAAATAATGTTTTTACCTGGTGTATCTCCATGACAGATTTTTGCCTTTTGTTCACCAACACTCCGGAAAGTGGGTGCCTTGTGCCGTTGACAATTCCATCCTTGTCAGGAGTGTTGGTGACAAGACGGTAGGAGAAAATCTGGAACCAGGCAATGGAGCAGGTCTTCCTCCATGGGGTTTTTTAGAATTAATAGAAAATGGATTAAAAATTGTGGGACCTTCCTAATCAACATACTTGCTGATTTGTTTTCAATTTTTATTATGAACTCTATGCATATCTGACATTCAGCTTGATGTCCTATTCTTTAATGTCAAGTGCTACAGCTACATGTAAGGGTACATTCTTTTTTTTATACGCTCGGCCGGCAAGCTACATCTTTCCTGCTCACTCCTGCTTAGCCAAGTATACACTCAGCGGAGGCCAGTGGAGCCTATTGTGGACAAATGCAACATATTGGAACCACCATGAGTCTAGGGGGTCACAGTGATGTAACTGTCCATATAAGGAAAGTGACGTCACCAGAAGAGACATCATGAACAGCAGCTGCCACTCTCTGGATGCTGCCAATATTCACTCCACCTCCTGTTTTCAGGGTGTAGGAGAGAATAAGGACGAGATTCGAGATGTGAATGTGGCCTTACACTTCTGTAATACTGCATGAACGTAATGCAATTTACACGATAACAGATTAGGAAGAGAAGCTGAAGATTTTGTATCACTTTTATAGACTTCTTATCATACAATATGTAATGGAGACAGGAGGGAAAAGGTCAGGACTGTCCACATTGCGGCTTTATGTGTAGGAAAAATTACACATTTCTCATCGCTCCTTAGGTCGCAGCAGATGTTAAAACCTGATTTTACTTCCAATGTATTTTCTTTGCATTGACCTTTTCAACTGACTACATAAGATCCTTGCAGTTTATTCAAAGGTTGTTTTGTGAGATCTTCTTGAAGGTTTAATGGTATCGTATGAATAAAGTAGATTTTACTAGTATTCCCCTTATCTCACATGGAGATCTGACTTGGTCCAGAATCTGCTCCTTATAATGGTTAATACTTTATGCAAATGGTAATTCCTGACTCTTTGTCAGGTGCTAGGGGTAGTGAACCCACTGGACTACCGTGGACAATGACGTATGCCGACACCAGGGACCGGAATCTAAGTGGCACCCGATTTTTACCAGAGCCTGTCGCAAAGCGGTTGGACTTGTTGAGGCGTGGTACCACCAGGTTCTTCCACAGGAGTGACTTGTCCGCGGTGGCAGCCGATGCGAGGTACAAACATGAAAGGCAGGTTTGTGGTTGGGCACAGGCAGGAGGTCAGGGCAGGCGGCACAGGATCAATGTCAGAGGCAGAGCAGAAGATCAGGGCTGGCAGCGGAGGAGCGTAAACGGGAACAGGTCCGGGGAAATCAATAAACAGGCACAGGGCAACAATACAAGCTTTCTCAGAGACATATACCACAAAGATCCAGCAGGGTATGTAGGGAGAGGTAGGCTTAAATGGTATTCTAGGAAATAGACAGCACCAATTAACAGCACGCTGGCCCTTGGCTGACGCGCGGCCTAGGAGTTGGGGATGCATGCGCACAGCCGAGGGAGCAGAGACAGGATCGGGGACAGGTAAGTGGACGTCGCCTCTGTATCCTGTTAAAAAACAGAGCAAGCCTCAATTTGTATGGGAGATCTCTCTGGTCCTTAGGTGACTGACGGATCTGCTGAAAGCTGTGGTTCCAGATGATTAATCTGTATGGCCACCAAAGGGGACTTTTTTTCTCATAAAGACAACCACTTCAGATATTAATGACCACAGTGTGGACACAATGGGCCAGCGTTAGGGAGTCCTCCAAACATTATTTAACCGCATATAAGTCTGAATAATCGCTGACCCAAACCAGAAACACCTAGTTTTAAACAACTTTTATCTAAATACTTTTTGCATTTACATTGATTCACATTAATCACAATACATATCAAGTGAAGAAACGCTTGATACATCACCATATTCCCAACGGTTGATGTTCAACTGTTGATATCCATTTATATAATCCGCACTACAAGACACGGGTATAAAGCTGAATTCTCATGGCTATATATATATATTTGCTTTACCATGAAGACCACATTACTGCTTTTCCCTAAAGAGATGCACATGTCTCCTCATCTAATGGAGTCGTCTCCTAGCTAACCAGATAACAGTCTGCCTACCGATCTGTCCTCCACATGAGCCTAGGGTCATGTTATAAGACTCATAGTCACATATTCAGCTATAAGGTCACCACAAAAACACCACATGAAAGGCATTTAATAGTTTTTTTTATGACAGTTTTGTGTGTTTTGTCCTATGGAGTGCGGCCTCCTGCTGTGTCTTCCTAAGGAGATGTATTACTTCCATCCTTCAAAGGATTCTTAGAGATGTCTATTGTTACAGCGACCAAACTGTTGTGATTGGAAGAGATATACAGTCCATTATAATGGCTGATAAACCTTAATGGAAAGGTTAAAATTAATATTTCAGTAGCCAATTTTCAAAGCTGATAGAAGGACACAATGCAATAATAAGATACATATAAATGAACCTTCACTATATGTTTAACATACTGTGTGTGGAGGAATATACACTACAACTCCTACAAAAACAACCATTGCGGATCCCAATAAATAATGGAAAGCTTTATTAAATAAACAAGTAAGAAGACAAATTTAAAAGAGTAACACAATGCAAGGTCCTAAGTGTCGGTATCAGGGTTGAGGTTTCAGATTTAATGGGGCAGATTTACTTACCAGGTCCTGTTGTGATCCCGCGGTGCGTTGTCCGACGTGGATTCGGGTCCGGAGTGATTCACTAACATCCCAGGGCAATTCAGCGCAAAGCGGAAAAATTCGGGAAACCCGACGAAAAGAGCGGCGTTCGGACCCTTAGTAAATGAGCCCCAATGGGTTTGAGCATGCCTATTTTGCACCCCTCTGAATGCTGTACACCATGGTTATAAAAGGCAACTTTTCACCCTGAAAGATGCCTCACCGTTAAAGAGGTTGGTCACTCTTTTACACGAGTTGCTCATTTGCCTTTAATGCCTTATAGATAATCCCTGAATAATCATCAAGCGATTCAGCAGTCCTGCTACTTACTTTTGTACTGTGTGCACACTCTCCATGCTTCTATCTTACATCTCTGAGCTCTGCTGCATAGGAGGAGCTGCAGCAGCTGCAGCAGAGTTTTTACTCATCATGCTCCCTCCCTCTCCCTGTCAGTATGGATGGACTGTGAGGAGAGATATAGAGGGGGAAATCATATGGACGATCTGGAGCAGATACAGAGACAGCAGCTATGTATATATGCAGAAGCCAGCATGCTGAGACTAGGGAAATGTTGCATCTTTCAAGGGAGGCAAAGACACAGGTACATATACGTGCAGAGACGGTTTATCAGAAAAGGTTTATCGAATGGTGAAAACCCCCTTTAAGGTCTTTAGCTCACTAGTTTATTGGAAAGGGACTTCTAGACCTTTGGTCTGTTTCTGCAAGTTTGTTTCTGGTGACAACTTTTGTTTGGACTGATTCTGATCCATAGCTCTCTGCCCTGAACTCTCTTTTATGCCTTTGCCTGACTATTACTTTCTACCAGGGTCCAATAATTCACCTATGCAAAATGCCCCCAGTACCGCGCTACTTTTAGAGGTAGCCTCCTATTGTAGTGATGTCTGGAGCTCTCTACAGGAGTGAAAGGGTCAACACCAACAAGGGGAACTTGGAAATCACCATCACCATCCAATCCAACCTCGTAACAAGGTGGGTCTATATCTTACTTCTTTTTAGAACAGGAAGATGGATAGATGATAAATAGATAGACAGATATGAGATAGATAGATGATAGATAGATAGATAGATAGATAGATAGATAGATAAATTGATATATGATAGATAGATATGAGATAGATAGATAGATAGATAGATAGATAGATAGATAGATAGATAGATAGATAAATTGATATATGATAGATAGATGATAGATAGATAGATAGATAGATTGATATATGATAGATAGATAGATAGATAGATAGATAGATACTGTACACAGATATAAGATGGATGGATAATTTAAAAAAATGAAAGCTAACCAATAGATAGACTTAAAAAGACTCATTATGGCTGAAACATTGCAAGTAAACACTTGATAAATAAAAAAATGTTTCTACTTCCACATCTTGAAGTGCTACCATCTTTTGTTCTATTTAGGAAGATAGATATTAGCATTGTACACTGCGCCATGGTTTTACCCCTGGTATCGTATGTTTAGTCCCATTGCACCACGATGTGTTTTCATGGTATGTAATTCCGTTTTGGCCTTCTGCCTTTGTGTTCATTACTAGAACTTTCATCTGTATCCCCCATAGAGTTGCTGTAAATAAAGTATTTTGTGCTACCCTCTGTTTTAATGCTCATTCCATCAGAGCTATTGAACTGAACGGTAATGAGTTCCTTACATGATATCCTCAGTCTTCATCCATCTGTTCCCTTTTGTCCCATTTTAATGTTACACTGTAGCAATCTGCATTTTGCCTGCATTGTTTATTCTCAGAGACATTTAATCTTTATCTCCTAAGGCCTCCCTAATGTCAGATCTATATTGGAGTGTTTATATAGTGCACCAGCTAATTTACATATATATTGTATATTAGTGAAATATAAATTGACCCAAGACCTTCAGTGCAGGTTTGACTTTAGGTTTTGTATTACAAGAGTTCAGGCAGCTGAGATATGGAGAGTTGTTTAACTTACTGAATAGATGGTGGTCACTCCGGTATGGACTGGGCCACCAAAGTACAAGAGAATCCCCCAGTGGGCCCAAGTTCCACCATGTTCCACCATGTTATGCAATATCTCCAAATATCCCCTAAACAGAAGATTTACCTATTTGGAATTCAATGGAGCAATCACGTTACCTGTGGTCTATTTCTTATAGGATGAATGTTATTAGATATTATTATGGATATGCAACACCCGGGCAATGTATGGGCAGAGGAGTGGTTGCTAATAAGCCCCTTGTACCATTCAGTACATCTAGAGGTAATTACGCAGCAGTAGATTCTGCCTAGAAAGTCAAGGGTTAATATTATTGCATACTGTTATTGTCCAATTAAATGCTTCATTGTAAACTGGAGTGTGATTGGAGAGTGAGCCACCACCTCACCAGAGGGAGTAACAAAACCTCTGGACAGGAAATGACAAGCTCTCTTTAGTCCCAGCTCCTGACTGAGGAGCATCTAGATCATCCACCTGAGGACACACAGTGAGAGATCCCGTGTCCACCATCAGGGCTGACACTCAACCAATCCAGGACTAAAGCTGCAGCTTCCAGCATTAGACACGGCTACATCCCAGCCTGCATCTGCAACCAGGCTGGTGACCAAACTCCTGTGGTTCACTCTCCATGAGCACTTCCAGTACTCCGAATCCTTCCCAGTAATCTGGCCATTTGTATGGAATCGTTTAGGCCGTTGCCTGCTGTTGGTTCAAATAAAGAACTGTAAGTTATTTTTGCACAACGTTGCCTCCGTCTGGTCCCTAATACGGCTGTCACCATCAAGGGCGCTCCCATCTATCATCCAGGGACTCATACTACAGACACTAATGGGTTGCTCCAGGGAGAACCAGTACATCAGCCTCTCCCTCATCTAATTTCTTGCACACAACACCTACTGGAGACCTGCCAGGCTATGGGACAGCCCTCCGATCCCCATAGCAAGCACCGTGACACTAGCGTGCCTAGGCCGCAACCACCAGCCACTCCGGTATTCTGGGCCCCGCCTGTCTCCAGGCACCAAAAATGGCTAGGCCCCGGTGGGGGATGTTGCATATACATCCCACATTTTACAGATGTAGGATGGACCCTCAAGATCTCCACCTTATTGGCCCATCATACCCCGGTTTGACACCAGTCATTGATATGTTTCTCTTCATTACCAAATCACATATACATATATATAATATATATATATTTATATATATATATTAGATATATGCGTTCAAGAATAGCTAGCACTCCAGAAATGGGGTGAATCTTTATTCCATTGGGTTTAGGAGAGGGGTAAGATTGATGATCCAACCTATGTGTCAATATAAAAAATAATTTTAGTTTGTTAGGGGTTAATTATGGGGGCATAATTACCATTTGTCTACAAATGTGAGCACTTTGACCAATGGGTGGATTACATCTGTGGCACAATGGGGGTAACTGTTACTTATGAGCTTCCAAATGGGGTCAGTATTATTAAAAGCAATATTAGAAGACACTATGATCGACTTTGAATGGCAACCATGGAAAGAGGGGGTCAACTCTAGTGATAAGTGGACCCAGCTGAGTTTGCCGGCTTCTACTTAACCTGGAACAAAAGTATAATAATACCGGAGATCATCAGCATTTAATGGGTTAACACACACAATCAATGTCAGCACTGATTGCATGTGTTAGCGGTGGGTTTTAAGAGATGGGTGAACAAAGCAGTAGATGGACGGCACTCCGTAGGTGTGCGGTGCTCCGGGTACGGCCTCAGCCTCAATGTAGATTACAAAGGAGATCCCGGCACTTGCCAAAAATATGCAAATAATATTTTATTGTAAGATCAACTTACAGCATGCTGTGCAGGGTTCCCGTTTTGTAAGTTGATCTTACAATAAAATATTATTTGCATATTTTTGGCGAGTGCCGGGATCTCCTTTGTAATCTTAAGAGATGGGTGAGCCCAAACACTGAACCTGAACTTCTAGCTAAAGTGCAGGTTACAGGTGCGGTTCGTTCCACTTATCACTGCTCAACACCCATCGTGACTATATATAAAATAATTGTGTGTACTATCTGAAACCTTGCTTTTTTGGATACTGGAATATCCACTGGGATACTGGGTTGCAGAGAAAGAATTGTGCCTATTGAGACTTTTTGTAAATGCCGCTCA
The DNA here is from genome assembly GCF_040894005.1 of Engystomops pustulosus. Classification (NCBI taxonomy): domain Eukaryota; kingdom Metazoa; phylum Chordata; class Amphibia; order Anura; family Leptodactylidae; genus Engystomops; species Engystomops pustulosus. Next base: position 254,187,053 of record NC_092411.1, read on the forward strand.
ACTAATGACGTACCTTCTTGAAAGATGGTCTGTATCCCTTAAGCCTGTTCCCTCCTTTTCAGCAATTAGTAACATGTCTGGCTGAATTTTGAGAGCATCCTCCAGTAGTTCTCCATCTCTTGAGGCCAGTACTGACCTCCTTAAAAGCTACTTATCATCATCGTGTGGCACTTTGACCTGGCACTAGGAAAGTTTTTGATTTGAAGCCTTTTTCCGAGGCATTACATCAGGGCTTGAGGGGCTATTTTTCTTAATTTGCCCCCAATGCCCAATTCATCCATGGTTGCCGATTGCATTTTTATATAAATTTGCTGAAGGTAGAATTGCACTTTAAATATTTAGCATTCTTTTTTTTTTTACCATGGGATCTAAGAAACTTGTAAAGATTCTAAAATGGTAAATCTCCTCCAGATTTCTCCAAACAATATAATGTTAATGTTGTCCGTCACGCTATATTTTACTTTCTTCAATTGGCCTCTGGAGTAAGCCTTTTGCAAATTAAATTACAACTTACATAATTTACTAACACATTTGAACCACAGAGGAACATCAAAATCACATTAAGAATGAAGAAAAAAAAAACATTTGTTATAAATAATTTAGGATCATAAAAATCTAAGGACTTGACCCAGATAAGCTTGTCAGTTCTGGCTTGCAAAGAGCAAGAAATGCAGATTTAACTGCACTGAGCGGAGCGCAAGAAAATTGCTCAGACCTTCTCATAAAAGTCAGGAATTCAGATATAACAATGGTATTCGGTGACATGTTGCTATAACTCTTTTTAAGGAGTGGTATAAAAATTAGGCTCTCCCAGGCGTGCATAGATGGAAAACGGAGAATGTTTGAGAGCGGAGGATGTTAGGTGAGGTCAGGCGTGGAGATAATTTAAATGCCAAGCAAACAAATTTTGACCTACCTTCAAAAAGCAAGCTACCGGCAAGTCGGAAAACTCCATGATGCGTGGTGCTATTCTTAAAGAGATAATACCTTGAAGAACCAACATGATTGAACTCTACAATGAACACTTAGTTCTTAGTTCTATTCTAGAATAAACTGTAACAAAGCAATGTACAAGGCATTTAGACATTCTCAGACCCTTTCACTTTTTCACATTTTGTTACGTTGTGCTAAAATGACAAAAATTCGAGTTTTCCCCATCGCTCTGCATTCAGTAGGTCTTGAAAAATGTATTGAAAAGGATAAAAAAAAAATTACATTGACATAAGTATTCAGAACTTTTACTTGGTACTTAGTTGAAACATCTTAGGCTGCAGTGCAGGACTGCATTAGTATTTCAGAATTGTAGCTGTCCTTTGAAGACTCTGGAGCACAGACTTCTGGTTGAATACAACAGCAATTACTTAGGGGGAGGGGCTGTGCAGCAGTCCAATAAAGAGATCTCTCACACCAGTGCAACAGAATGCCCCAAATCCAGCTAAGATTCCTGAATATAAATTCATTTTTCCATAGTTCTGCTGCTACTACCAATACACAAAACGGTGTGATTATACAGATCTCCAAGGCAATACCTAACAATGTTTGCAGATTGTCAGATACTTGGTCACCTCTCTGCTCCACCGATTACTTAGTTTGATGCAATTGTTTGATTTTTCTCCAGATCTATCTCCAGTACACATGTGTTGTACCTTCTGTCCGGTAGTTAGCCAGTGAGGCACCGGTGGTATGCAAACTACGAAGTGAGTTGTGTACCACCTCGCTACATAGTAACAGGATGGGCAGCACACTCTATGGGGCACATTTACTACGGGTCGCCCGCTGCATTTTGTCGACTGTGCACATTCTTCATGGCTAAAACGGCTTGAACGGCTTGTACTTTTAAAGTGTGCGCTGTGATTATTGAGCATGCAAACCTTTTGGGGCGCAGCTGAACTGGATTCCATGCGACACAAATCAGGGGGGATGCCATTGGACGGTCTGACTCATTCGGACCGAACGCCGTATATAGCTTGCAAATTGTGTCACACGCCCCATGTTAAAGATGCACCACAAAAAAGAAGATGAACTCTATCGGAACAGTGCGGGCGCTTGTTCTTAGTGGATCGCCAAATGCAGCATTATAGATGGAAAAGTAAATGTGCCCCTATGTCTCAGTGCACATGACAGTGAAGGCTTGAAAAAGCGAGCTTGCAGGCGAAACGGCCCGTCGCCTTGGCGAGGCAGCTCCTCATTCTGCTCTGTACCTCTACAATAATAAAGGAAGCATTTTCACATAATTTCGGTGAGTGACGCATTTCACTCTTTTGTTTTGGCACATGACAGAGGAACCAATAATCTAAGGTAATTCATTGTAAAGAAATTGTATTATTCTGAAATTTGACAAAAACGCCTTTGGAATATTAATGTAATGGGCAGTGGCATAACTAGGAGAGGCCCCTTCCCCTGAAAAAAAATATATACATATTTGTACAAACATATTTATACAATTACACACATTTTATCTCCTTCACGCTCTGTGCCGTACAGAGCTACAAAGGGTGTGAGCCCTCTTCATACAGAGGTTTAGTTCACTGCATATTGCATCAAACAACCACTGCTAATAACCACGATTGGTGCTAGCAATGATTTGGTGGGCGGCGCCATCTTTGTGGAGATTGCTGCTCCCCGTGACACCATTTTATATCAGATAAATATGTAATTAAAAGTTAACAAAAGGTCGCAAAGTCCTCAAAATGGTAGCAATGAAAACGTTGCCTCATTTAGCAAAAAATGACACCTCACACAGCTCCGCGCACTAGTTAGTACTAGGAGTTCTGCCGGTCGGAGTTCGTTCGGAAGGGGGGGGGCACTGGAGTTCGGGCAGGGGGGTTTGGGCCAGAGTTCGGGCGGGTGGGCCAGCTGGAGATTACGCTCGGTGGGCGGCCCGGACGGAGTTTGGACAGGCCAGCGTTCGGGGAAGTACAGACACAGAGGGAGGGGTGGGCGGCCGGAGTTTGGGCAGGCGGACTGGCTGGCATTTTTCGGAGATTGGGCGGGCAAAGTTTATGCCGGCCAGTGTTCGGGGAAGCACAGACACAGAGGGAGGGGCACACATCAGTGAAGTATGACCCGGGTCTGGGTCACCCTCTGAGACTGCGATTGTTACGCCTCTGGTAATGGACTTTGGAAACTTGTCCTTAGTAAAAATGAGCATTCAGGTGACAGGTTCCCTTTAAGTAGGCAATGATAGTATCATTTAATTTTCTATCTATCTAATCTATCTGTCTAGTTTTAATTTTAGATTTTTCAGCTGTTCTTTTGCCCATAGCCTTCTTCTGCTTATCTTGTCTTTGGGCATTTACTGATGATCATTATATTACACAGAACCCATACTTATGGATACATACCATGTTTGGGTTACCTTTAGCATTGTATATGGTAAAGTTTAATATTTAGGAATATAAAATAGTATTGTTGTGTTTAAAAAGGCAGAACCCCCTTTCTATATTGTTGGTTCTTTTGCTTCATGTATTATGCTATGCTGGGTGTTTTCTATTCTCCTGTGTAGCTTGTATTTTATTAACAGAATTTTTTTTTCTTGGTAATGCTAGGAAGAGTGCTGAAACTTTAATGAGCGTTTCTACTCTTTTGCTTCAAGTTATGGAATTAAAGGGACACTAAGCCTGGAAATGAAAAATAAGCTGATGATATTGCTCTCAAGGTTTGTCATTTTACAGGATTTTGTGTGTGTTCCTAAAGCATAAAGTGACTGGTGCTGCAGGTTTCGATTCTGCCTCAAGTCAATTTATGCTGAAGTTTTTTTAGTGCTGGTTTCCCACCTTTTTGCAATGCAAAAATCTGTTGGGAAACAAAAGCCACATGCTGCTCCCAAAACAACTTATTTGTCACCATCCTAAAATAGAGAGAAGATTTTTTATGTGTTTTTTACTATTGTGGTGTGCATACAGTACTAATAGCCTTATTTTACTTTTGGGATGAACACATTCTTTACTTGGATTGGACACATCAGCCTACGGTGTCCACATTAAAAGTAAAATTTCAGAACATAAAAAACTAAAGTTTACAGAAGGATTTTTTAACCACAAAAGTGAGACCCCTTGAAGATTGTGATTTAATACCCACCAACCTATTAAAATCCCGTATCTAGTCATGAAACATCCAATCTTTTTAATTCCTGTGGTTGGAGCTCTTCCCGGTCCCTTTTGAAGTTTTTGCAAAGGACATCTTAATCTTTCCAGACGTTCTTATCTAAAAAGGAATAATTTTCAACAGGGGAAAATATCCTGACACGCTGGCTCATGTGTAAATAACAGATGTATGTTATCGCTAAATGCCATTTCCTCCGCAAGATGGAATTTTTTCAATTTCATAAAATATTGTTACTATCATCATCTGCCTTATGAAGGTATGACCTAAATGGGAAATTATATATAATGAGTTATACATAAGCCTCACACTGTTATCAGATGTTGGTAAAGTAATGGTAAAATAGATCACTATTGTTTCTTTTTACTCAGTTTTGACTCCTTTCTTTATACCTGGCAGAAGAACCTTGTGTCCGTGCAGCTGGACAAGTGTCCTGCAAAGAATTAAGGTGGCAGAGGATCCCTCTGTTACCAATAATCCCCTTTATTCTAGTCTGTGATTCTGCACAACTTTGTGTTTCTCTCTGTACTGCAAACTGTATCATAGACTCCTTCCTTCCCCTGGAGTCCCTTTTCCTAGCTGCTGCCATATGGACACTATCTTCAAATCAGGGAAGCTGTCCACCCTAAGTACTCACACAACACAAGCTAGATTTCAAGTAATTATTTCACTGCTTGTTTCAATTATTTATCCCATGTTCCTACATGTGATGAAAGCTACATGCTGCTGCTCTATGTAGAGCCTATAGAAACTTTAGAGAGCTCAGTGTATTTACATGTTGAACTTGCATTGTATTTGCTGCTAAGGTCCTTCATGAGAGAACACAAAGCATCATGGGGATTTAAGGCAGAATGCAATAGTCTCAATTCTAGGGCAAAAGAAGGAAGAGGTTAGGCTGCAAGATTTCTGACAAGCAGGTGTAAAACAAAAAACAATTGTATACATCAGGAAAGACAAAGGTCAGCAACACAATATGGAACTTGTTTTGAAAGGGGTGGGTACATATTAAAATGATTATTAACTCAGAGGTACACTTTAAATCTTTACACACTTAATAGTCCCTTTCCATCAAACATAATTCAACAGTAAGGCTACATTCACACTGCCGTATGGGGGACGTATATACGTCCCCCATAGACGGCAATGGGCGCACGGCGCCCTACAGGAGCGGTACGGTGCAGCACACGTGCGGCACCGTACCACTCCGTACCCCGGAAAAAGATAGGACATGTCCTATCTTTGTCCGTAGTACGGCGCCGTGCACCATAACTCACCTCCTCCTCCGCTCACCTCCTCCTCCTCTCCCCGTACACTGCCGTTGCCCGCTACGGTACGGTACCGGCGGGCAACGGCAGTGTGAATATAGCCTAAGGGTGAATACAATAAGCACTTTAATGAAGAGCTTCACTTAGTAGGCTAGTTTCATGCTCTTTTCCTTCATGATAAATTGATCTGGGAAGTAGGCAAATATGTTTTCCGAGGTGGGAAAAGGAAAACAATGCCTCTTTTTGCTACCTTGAAAGGCAGCCCCCTTAACACCTAATATAATATAATATACAAGAAACCTAATAACATGATGTGGCCAAACCAGTATATCTATTCCGGAAGGAGCAAACTTCCAACTGTAGACTGCGCTGTTTCTCCTTATGGAGAGTTTGCAAATTAAGGCCGCCTGATAAATTGATCTTCACACTGAAAAAGAAACAAAACAGAAAGGAGAACATTGAAGTTTAAGATCACATGGAAGCTCCATGCAGAGGAGCAGGGAGTGACAAAAGCTAGGTTTCCACCGAAGGTAGAACTAAAAAGACCCTCTGTAGAAAATAAGTCATGTAATGTCCAAAAAAAGTGTTATTTCCCATGTACACACACTGCTTTAATGATTTATGCAATGTTTCTTGAAAGGTGAGGTATTCTTTCACGGAATAGGAAAGTTCTCTTGTGATCACAGAATGGATTGTTCACTCCCATGCAACTAGCATTTACCATCTTTTCTGGACTATAAGACACACTTTTTAGCAAGAAAAAATCTTGCTAAAAAGTCCCTGCGTCTTATAGACCGAAGATCAGGAGGATTCAGCACTGCCAGACCCTCCTGACCGCTGTCAGGGAGATCGGGTGATGCCCTGATATAGAGCTGCACCCAATCTCCCAGAGAAGAGCCTCCGTACTGCTCTCTCCTACAGGTACAGGACCTGCGGTGATGTCAGAATCTCATGTGACTGATCACATGCTTCTTACATCGCCACAGGTATGATACTGCCATGCTGCGATGGGACAGGGTGAGAAGAAGGGGAATGGGGAAAGTATGTGTGTGTGTGGTTCTGTGTGTGTATCTGTGCTGTGTGTGTAGCTGAGCTGTGTGTGGTTCTGTGTGTGTAACTTAGATGTGTGTGGGGTTCTGTGTGTGTAGCTGAGCTCAGCGTGTGGTGCTGTGTGTGTGGTTCTGTGTGTGTAGCTGTGTGTGTGGTTCTGTGTGTGTGGTTCTGTGTGTGTAGCTGAGCTGTGTGTTTCTGAATGGATGATGCAGGGCTGAGTGTGTGTTTCTGAATAGATGATGCAGGGCTGAGTGTGTGTATCTGAATGGATGATGCAAAGATGAGTGTGTGTATCTGAATGGATGATGCAGAGCTGAGTGTGTGTATCTGAATGGATGATACAGAACTGAGAGCGTGTAACTATGGATGATGCAGAACTATGGATGATGCAGAGCTGAGTTTGTGTAACTATGGATCATGCAGAGCTGAGTGTGTATTTGTATGTCTGTATGTGCTGTGCTTTAGTGCAACCAACAGGGATATTTTAATTGGTGTAAAATATATTTTTCCTTTTTTTGGAAGCCTAAATCTGGGGTGCGTCCTATAGTAAGAGGCGTCTTATAGTCCGAAAAATACAGTATCTGCATAACAATGTCCTTTTTATATGCACCTGCAGCAATATGCTGTCAACAAATGATGTTTTAGGTTTCTAAGGTGTTTTATAAAAGATGTGAACAAGTATTCAATTAGTAAATGCTAATTTTTCTGAAAATCATTCACCTCTACTCAAAGGCCAAATATTAAGAATGATCATCCCTTTAGAGGAAACCTACCAGTTAGAATGGCAGGGGTAAGCAGTAAGTACCGAGCACCAGCTCAGGGTGAGCTGGTGCCGGTACTTACTTTCATTAGTGTTTATAACTGCTGTATTGCGGTTTTAACACTTTTTAAACTTTAGAGCAGAAGTTACAAATTTTACATTTGGCCCAATTTGACAGATGTAATAATTTTGAGTCATTTTAAAGGGAACCTGTCATCCGGGAGATCATTTTTACCTGAAGACAGGTTTCAATTGCCTCATATTTAATTAAAACATACCTTTGTACTTAATCTGAATAATTACACTTTTAATAACAATTTTTAAACGTTTCTTTAACATTACCTGGCTCCCTGAGTCCTGGGGAAGGGCAGTTCAAATGGCACAAGTCATCTTCTTTTCAATGCTTCCTCCCTTTTCCTCACTCTTTGCCCCCCCCTGCTTACGTCAGCTCACTAATGCAAGCAATTCTCATTTGAACTCTCCCATTCGCCTCGGGACTCACCACACACTGCTGGTAGGGAGCCAGGTATTGTTAAAGAAACAATCAGAAAGCACTGGAATTATTCAGATGCACGATAAAAGCAAAATGTCAGAGGCTATTGGAACCTGTCATCATGTAAAAATTTACCTCCCTGATGATAGGATCCCTTTAAAGACATGAACACTGACATTAATACAATGATACCTACTAAGTATTTTGGATTTCCTCCTATCCATACCGTGGGTGTAACTTACAACATTCGATACCTTCAGTACTTTCAATTCCAGTCAATAAACCAGCAAACATAACAGGATTAGTGATCGTTATACAGACTGTAAAATATGGAATATGTCATGTTACATGGAAGCCTCAGCTCTTCACCTTTTCTCCTACCTTATGAGGAAAGTACTTTAAGGCTGAGCTGGCAGGTTCTATATCAATAGCCATAATGGGGTAATAAGTAGTCTGGAGGACCACACGTCTTAGCAGTAAAAGATAATTAAGGATTCTCCACAACACAGCTAATAAAGTTACTTTTACAATTAAACTTCTAAGGTTACTCTTAAACTCTCGTTCTCCGTCTTAAGATTTATTAACTACTTAGTGTCTCCTAGCAGCTACTGTAAGTCATTTATATAAAGAATTATGGAATGGCTCTAAATTGTCTTTTGGTTGCGAATTAGTTCTTACCAGTGGATTCACTTTTTGCATACATAGTCTATCACTGCACGGCAACTGAAATACTTTGTATTCATTAGAGGTGCACATCCCTTTGCCTTTCTCTGAATCAGCAAAAGTTACTGGCAAAGTTCATCCAAGGTCGTTTTCGATACGGCATTTAGATGGTTATGTGTTTTATCGGGACAAAATGATGCTACTTTTATTTATCAGGAAAGGGAGATTCAAATGTTCAAGCAATTATTGAGGATTCTCTTTCTACACAGTCGGGAATGTCCCCGATGCAGGTTGGTTATTCTTGGTTGCACATGAGCAGATATGTGTTTCTAGAGATGGTTGTCTTCTCAGGACAATATTTTTCCGTAATATGGTGTCATGAAGTGATAGCCTATATATTTCTCTTTATGTTATGTATTGCACATTTAATTTTTTTTCTGCGTGCCACAGTATTGGATGGAATCAGCCTAATGAGAAATTGGAGTCATAACCCATCTTTCCGGTCACAGGCGCAACTGTGTGCCCCCTCTCACTACCAGTCTCACTTACCTAGCCGCGCTCCAGCGACTGTCTCCTCGCTTCAGCGTGTGCGTCCCTCTCGCCTAGTGCACGCGTGCGCCAGCAATCTGAAATTTAAAGGGCCAGCGCACCGCTAATTGGCGCTGGCCATCTGACAACCTATGAATGCTCAACCTCTTCCTGTGACCTGTGCCGGATCATTGAGCTTCTATGCCTAAAAGAAAGCTGCATTCCAAGCCCTTTGCGATTATCCTGATTTCCCGTTGTGACCTCTATTCCGTTCCTGACTCCGATCCCGTGCTGCCTGTCCTAACCTACCACTACGTCCCCGACTCTGATTCAGTCCTGCCTGTCCCCAACCACGAGTTTGCTTTACGATTCTGTACTACGCCTTGGCTGCCACCGAGGACAAAGTTGCGCCTGTGGAACGACCTGGTGGTACCACACCACAACATGTCTGATCTGCTTTGGTGATAAATGGGTGCCACTTAAATTCCTATCGCAGTTGTCGGCTGATGTCATCGTCCGCGGTGGTACAGAAGATCCATTACCACTGATCCTGACATTACTGCACAGTATTTAGGAGGATTTTCAATTTCAAAGGTTCAAGATAAGCTATGTTGGTGGTTAAGAAATGAAATTTGGCTCACCATCCTTGGACCTAGAAGTTCAATATCATTGTCGATCAAAGGATACATTTCCACTAGGCTTTAAACTCTCCTCTGCAAGGAACATATTTGGTGTATATGTTTCATTAGAAATTCTACCCAAGGTGTCCTCACAATGGAGGGCTAGGACATGTCCACTTACAGTGAAAGACGTTGTTCTGTTCTTCTCCTCCCTCCTGTGGGAGTAGGAGTAAAAAATCTGCAGCAACCAGTAATTGACTGCTGTCAGTGTGTCCATATAAGGATGGTTACATCACTGGGAATCTCCCTCGCTTAATGCTCAGCAGAAGCTGAGGATGGATGCCATATATGCATACCACATGGCTTTAATGATTTCTGCTGAGCGTATATGTTGATAAGCAGGAGGGAGCAGAATGGAGACACACAGATCACTAATATTGGATGCGAATCTAGTTAACTTGGATACAAAAAGGGGTGCTCCAGTTGGAATAAGTTATGGATATGGGGTAACTTAATGAATGGGTGGGGTCTTGGTAACTGGGATCACAAGAATGGGGGTCCTCTGTGGCTTCAAATGTTTTATGTGCCCTGCTGCTCTATTCATCTGTATGGCTCTGATGCAAATAATTGAGCGCAGTAGTCAACCTCCATCAGTGCCATAGAAAGTGAATAGAATGGTAGCGCTCATGTCTGACATACTGCTCCATTGATTTCGATCCCTGTTCTTGAGATCCATGGGATTCCCAACATTAAAACCCCCACCAACCCATAAGGTATCCCGTAGAATAGAGTCCAGATTACTAAATTCCCAAAACAGACCCAGAAATGCATGGATTTGATGGGAATTTTGAAAGCTAGTGCTTGACTGCAGAGAATGGTGCAGGGAGAGATGAGCAGACATGGATTATACTAAGATTAAGGTGGAATAATCTGTGAGGTTTTTAGATTGTATAGAACAGCAATGGAGGGGGCAGTGGGTTATAGTAACTATTCCAGCTACACCAGAGTTCGAAAGTAATTTGCAGCCAAAAAATGTGCATGTATGCTAGGTTATATACCACATTTATGAACAGTTTTGGACATTTTCTGTACCTTCTTCTATGACATCTGCTGTAATTATTAGAAAATAAGTAGGGTTAAGTAGACGGGGTAGAATTTCTAATGTAACACAATGCATCAATTATGTCTCAATTGTAAATACTGTGGATCATATGAGCAATGCAGTATGAGTTGTACCAATGCAATAGTCAATACCTGGGAATAAAAACAGACAATACAACAAATTCTCATAAATGTTAATGCTGAACGTATGTAAGACCACTGTTTTATATTAGGGAAGGCATTTCACTGGGTAATCATAACCTACATAGATCTTACAGAACATGCAATGGTTGTTCTTAAGGATAATACCAGACAAGCCGACAGCTACAGAATCTCCATAATGAATCCATTAGCTATACTTCACTGTTATCTGGCACTCCAGGCAGCCATGTAGTATAAAGCTGACTCTAAATGTAAAAGAACATCATATAATGTATGCAACCTAACTATCCTCCACATGTATCATAGGGTTCTTGTGTTTTGTTTCTGACTTTCTCTGTTAGTAATAAATGCCCTGTGATTTCTAAAATATGTTGATTGTTTCTGTCCTTTGTGCTGTTTCTAAGAAATTCCTATTTCAATCCACATGCTAATGAGGTAGCTGAACAACATTGTCACTGCTACTCCTGTCTGAACCACTACCCTCTCTAACAGATAACCTGGATGAGCTGAGAAGATTATACTATAGGGAATATAGTACAGGAGTAAAAAATGTTATGGCTCTACAGCGACATCAGTGGTATACGGAGTATCAACTCCAGAGTAATGAGCTAAATTTATTTTAAAAGGATAAAATCTTGAGATAAAATTACATTCTACTGACGCGTGTCAGGAAGGACACTCCTTTCTCAAAGTTTGGACCAAGAAAAGAGCACACTGACGGCCCAGCTGGGGTCATTTCACCTGTACTCAGGAATCAGGTAAGCACCCCATTATTGAGGTTGGGTTTATATAATTTCTTATTAGAAGGTATCACCCGAGGTACCATCCTCTGTATGTTTTTTTTTTCTGTTTTCTGTACATATACATAGGGAAGTGATTTGTTAAAAACCGGTGAATCGTGTGGCCGCTTTCAATGTATATCTGGTGCATGACCATTCTCCAAGAGCGAACAAAGTACAGGAGGTCCCCAACTTAAGGACACCTAACTTACAGACTACCTCTAGTTACAGACGGTCCTCTCTGCCCACTTTGACCTCTGTTGAAGTCTCTGGGTGTTACTTCAGTCCCAGGCTGCAATGATCAATGTAAGGTGTCTGTAATGAAGCTTTATTGATAATCCTTGTTCCCATTAAAGCACAAAATTTTGAAAATCCAATTGTCACTGCGACAAAATTTTTTTTTTGCTGGAGCTACATTATTAATAGGTATACAGTTCAGACTTACATACAAATTCAACTTAAGAACAAACCTAAAGAACCAATCTTGTACGTAACCCCTTAACTGCCTGTACTTATAATAGTTTTGCTACTTAAAACTTGAGCCAGGACCTGTAGCAGTAATGTGGGTCATTCTGTACTATATGGTACTGGATGTATATGTATATATATATAGTTGCAGCAGTAGAGAATTCTACAAAAACTCTAAATAACTTTCCATCGTTGCAAATGATAAAACAACAAAGGCGCATCATCTGTCTGTTCTCAAAGTCAGCTGTGAGTATATGGCTTAGCTTTTACATGGCAGCGTGTCTAGGTGCTCCTCCTAATTAGACACCCCTTGAGATCCGGATTGTGGAGCTCTTCATTATCGTATAACAGCTGTGCTCCCAGCAGGATGTGTTCCTGTGAATGGAAATGGCTACAAGTGCTGGAGAAGTGTCCTCTAAATAAATAAACCTGACATATGAGTAAACCTCGGGATATTACAGAGACAAGCTAATTAGTCTGAAGGTTACATACTATAAAGCATCTCACTTCCTCTATTCTATTATTTCTTCCTATTGGACTTTTATATAGAATCCATTATTTTAGGTTTCTGTTTGATCGGCTTTATATTGATGCAATTAATGTTTGAAGAAGGAAATAGAAGATCACCATATCTTTATATTCAGATGTGTTGCACAGAAATTTTGTCAGTACAAGTGCGGTATCTGAGGTTTATATGGCGAGAGGCTTTTTGTGATTTGATGATTGATTTGTGCCTTTTTTAAGGGCAATTTTGCTGAATCGAGAATTTTTACTGTAATCGAGAATAATGGGGGGTTGTCACTTTTATCAGTTTTATGCAAAAATTACAAATCTGGGTCTGACTTGTGTAAAAATTATTCAACATTTTGCATTGACACAACAAACCTCCAGTTTGTGGCAGAGAAATGGTTAGCCCGTTTCGGGAAATTTTAATGAGTTGCAAAAATTCTCTCAGTCTCACTCCATTATAGGTGTGGGGGAAAAACTGGTGTTCATATCTGGACAGATATTATGAAACTGTTCAGAAATGTGTCACAGCTTGTCTTCAGCAACATTCAAGTCCCATGATAATAAGTTCCAGGGGATAACAAGCTGATTGGTGAGGTTACAACTGCTTGGACCCCCACTGATCGCTAATGGGGGGATCGGCAGGAGGCTAGTGTGAGAGTACTGTAAATCGGAGAACATGGATCTCAGTTATCTGTGGCACAGGATGCAATAATGGCACAGACATGGGGTTATATTAGTGCAAATTAGTTGCATATCCTTCAGGTATTCAAAAATACCTATCCTATAGAATGTGGGAGACATTAAAGAGGACCTGTCACCCAATTTATCGGCACTAGGAGCTGCTTACTAAAGTAAGCAGCTCCTAGTGCTTGATCAAACGCCACAGTGTTAGAGTGATAGCGTTAACGGAAACCTCCGGTAACGCTATCTAGCACTGCGGCGGGGTACAGTGTAATTGTATTCATGAGGGGACGGGGTTGGGGCGTCGCTAGGGGCGGTGACTGCCACCTAGCGCGCGGCAGTCACTGCCGGCCAATGGAGCGAGTGGGGTGGTCCGTGGCGCTGCCTCTTCCCCGGACCACCCCACTCGCTCCATTGGCCGGCAGTGACGGAATACATCGGACAGCTTGATTACATTGTACTCCGCTGCAGTGTTAGATAGTGTTACAGGAGGTTTCCGGTAACGCTATCACTCTAACACTGCGGCGTTTGTTCAAGCACTAGGAGCTGCTTACTTTAGTAAGCAGCTCCTAGTGCTGAAAATGTAGGTGACAGGTCCTCTTTAAATGTGACCCTGTAGTAAAGAACTACTGAGCTTCCAGGTGGTAAAAGGGTGATGTTATATAAGTAACAGAGACAGAGGAGCTACAAGCAGCCAGGTTCCTGTGATTCTAGGTCCAGTCATTTGACTAGGGTGCTAGGGTGCCTTGAAGAAATTGGGTGGGTGGAGAGAGAAGTCGCCCTGCAATGTACCTGTTAAGAATATGTCCTGATCTTACAAGATAAACTGCAACTCATAGAGATATCAGAGCTGGAGTACGGAGAGATGCAAGAACAAAATGGGAGAGATGTATTCACAAAAGCTGCAGCAGTTAATAGTAAGTTTTTCTATCTTAGCACAAATGCTTAATTCGTATTAGTGCTGGCCTGTTCTTCATAATCTCGCTAAGGGCTAACTGGGAATTTGGGATGGCGCTTTCACAAGGGAAACAGCTAGACACTGCAGAATACAAGTCATACTGATGTAACATTGGTTAACATGACTTAAGGTGCATTATTTATTTTATTCAACACACAAAAGGGGCAGTTACCTAACATTACAAACCTGTTAACCCGTATTAGTCTGAAAAAGTGTTAAATAGTTAAACGCCAATTTAAAGGAATTTCTCCAAATTTGATTATGAAAGGAATTCTACCCTTTGATTTCATGCATTATGAACCAATCATAACTTGAGAATGCTGTAGCTACACTGATGCAGAAACATATCCTGTTTAATCCCTGAGCTGAGTGGTTTTGCTGAAAAAAATTATAAAATTCAGGATAATGAGTCTCTCTTGCTTCTTTGCCTGGCTTGGTGCTTCTCCTCTTGCACTGCTTCAGAGAATGATGGAATCACTGTGTTGCGCCTGATAGGCAGAAGTAATCAATCGCTCCACCATCCCCCTGCTGCTGTGTTTAAGTCATCCAGTCCTGCCTGGACAGTTCAGGAAGCTCCATGTAAAGTGTTTATGTAGAGCAGGCAGAATGCAATCCAGCTTTTCCAAGGTCTTGAATGTTATAATTGATTTCTCAGCAAAACCACTCAGCTCAGCAATGAAACAACATATGTTCCTGCATCAGTGTAGCTTCAGCATTCTCAGTGTATGTTTGCTTCATAATGCATCAAATCAAATGGGAGATTTCCTTAAACCTTTTTTTTTTCATTTTTTCACAGCTATCTCTGACATTCCTTTTCACTGTCTACTGGAGTGCTGGAAATACCCGTGCACTGTGCTCAGCAATTTACAACTTTCCTATAGTATTAAATAGAGCAGCAAGAGGTGTGCTTGTCATGCCGCTCCATTCATTGGTAGGTAGTGAGCCACAGTACTTGTGATCGGTAGGACCCACACTGATCACATTGTTTAGCATTCAGAACACTGAATAGCAAAATGACCAATAAACTAGTTACAACCCCTTTAAATGTGGAAAGATACAGATACTTAAAGTATAGTTTAAGTTTTATGCACTTTATACCTGGTATAGCCTATTTATTCCTACACTACTCCCCATGTCTACTCACAACTACGGTACTTAGAGTCCAGCGATATACGCTTCATAAGATTTCCATTGTACAGAGGTGCATGGAGCTGCAGTAGAGGTCTCATTCTGCTCTGTGGCAGTCCTATTACAGCTCCGTTCCAAACCTTCTATCCAACCACCTTAAGAAGAGGTTTATATCCTTTAAAAGACCATAATCCTATTCTGAAGGACTCTAGAGCTGCATTCCCATTTGCATATGTGTGTTTCTTCTTATACCTGGTTAATAAGCCTGCCCTCACGGTCACACGTACGCTCACATCTATATGGAACCATTTAATTTTGCTTGTTTTTCCACCTCTCCCTGTGACTGAATATAGTAATCAGTGTATTCTACAATGTCAATTTCTTTGCAAATGTGATTCTCTCCAGACATGAATATCTCAGCATAAAATCATCTTTGTCAGTTTACCTCAATCAAATGCAGGGTACAATCTGTTTTTCTATTTTTATAGGGTAAGAACATGACAGAGAGAACTCCATGAAATGCCATTTTCAAGATACGCTTAGGAAATTATATTTAATGTATTTCCTCAAGGGATTTTGCGTGGTGTGTAAGAGCTAACAGTGATAAGTACTTCTGGATAATCCCGTCGTATAAATTTCAATCAACTTCACTCCTTTGATTCTGCTTCCTATTTACCATTTTACATTAATGTGCTTTTCACTCTCGTGATTGTAAAAAAAAAAAAAAAGCACATTTTTCTTTCTTTCTTTGAATGTGTTGTTCCGGTTTTCCACCTACGAGTGATCATTCTTCTTCTCTCAAGCATGTCAGCTCTGACATTATATCTGAATGCGCAATCCGACTCCTCGCACGTGCATTGACAAACAGATTTCTAATTCTTCAATATGTTTTGTTACATGCTATGGGTTCCGTAAGATAAAAAGAAAATTTAACTAGATGCATGTGTAGCTTATACCACTTCTATTTAAAGGAAATATACCATTTGTTGTAATGCATTGTAAACCAAACATACATTGAAATGCTGTAGTGACACAGATGCAGAAACAGTGATGCAGAAACATATCTTGTTTAATCCCTGGTTTTGCTGAAAAAAAACTATTATAAAATTCAGGACCTTGGTGAAGCAGGGTGCAGAATGGCTCCTGTGCGTAAAAGAGCTGCCTGAATTGTCCAGACAGGACTAATAAACCTGAGCTGGATCACTTGTACACAGCAGCTGGGGGACGGTGCAGCGATTGATTACTTCTGCCTGTCAGGCGCAGCACAGTGATGAGGTATTCTTAGCTTATGCTGGACAAGGCAGGTCAAGGCTGGAGCAATGCATGATTAGGGTAAGAGGAGAAGGGCCGGGGCTGCCACAGCAGCAACAGAGCCTCATTATTATAATTTTATAATTGTTTTTTTCAGCAAAACCACTGAGCACAGGGATTAAACAAGATATGTTTCTGCATCAGTGTAGCTACAGCATTGTAAAGGTTTGTTTGGTTCATAATGCATGAAAACAAATGGTAGATTTCCTTTAAGTATTATATTTATTAATGGAAGTATAGTCTGTAGCTATGGGATAGTCATCCTGTTAGATATGGTTGTAGGTTTGATCCACATAGGAGGAGTCTGCCAATGATTTTGCATTATGAAAACAGCAGGATTGTCTGATTTCTCCCATAACTACAAAATTGCCCTTTTCCCTCATTTCTAACAATCCTTAAAATAAGTGGAAGCCCAGTGTGTGAACTGGGGATCTAATACCTGCAATCTTCCTTTTTCATCAGTTTTGTCCTATGCAGGCTTTATGTATAATCTGCAGTTGTCTCTAAAATGAAGGGGGATGGAGACCTGGGTGTTGTGACTCCTCTTAACCTAAATCGTCTATGTAGTCTGAGACATCGCTAAGCCTTGGCTACAAATCAGAGAAAGGACCAGCTCACATCTCAGTTACTTCCTCAGTTTTTTTGTATTAGTTGTTGTGAGCCCCCACCAGGAGTGTTGAATCTCAAAGAAGAGGAGCAAGCCTTTCCATTGCACCTTATGTCTGTGTAATGAAGGGACTGGATTCAGGGAAAACAAACACGAAAGTGAGTCCTGAACTGAGTCCCCAAAACTGTTACCTGTCTGCTTACTGGGTCCTTCCTAACCACTGGTCAGTAACTGTTTGACATTTCCTTATTATGCCAAAACGAGGACTCAAAAACAAGAGTAGAAAACAAATAACACAAAAGAGAAATCAGTGGTCCACGTCACAGCAGAAATAGCAGATATGGCAAAATTGAAATATAAAGGGATAGACAAAATACATAAGCCAAGATTGGATAACCAGAAATAATAGATTAATAGAAGAATAATGAGAAAAGCACAATCCAAAGAGCTAGTAGAAAACTAACCAGCGCTCTACTAGCTGTGAGTGGAATACATATAGGTAGTCAGTGATCTCTAACCCATTTACCTAGAAAAAAATCTACCCCAAAGTCGGGCAAATATGACTCTTCTTACCTTATTTTCACATGAGATGAGTCAAGTTTAATGGTTGTAGGGAGAGTATCAGTTTAAAAAGCCCTTATCTTTAGTTTTTTTATTACAGGGAAACATGCTACTTGTATCATATTAAAGATAAGAATCTCTTCTTTCATATCACATCAGGCTTATGTTTCTGGGAGCTACAGAATTGGACATATAGGCTAGAACTAATTACACAGGAACTGGATCTTTATTTGCAGCTTGCATTTCCAATTTAGCTGCTTGTACCTCTGGTTCTGTAGCTCTAATTTCCATATTCCATGTGATCTGAAAGATGATCTCCCTATCTTAAATACGACACCTAGATCACATTTCTAGGTTCTAGAGAACCAAAGATAGGGGCTTGACACTAACCCTGTAACCACTAAACTTGACTCATCTCATGTAAAAATGAGGTAAGAAGAGTCATATTTGCCTGACTTTGAGGGGAGATTTGTTATTGGTAAACAGGGGGAATAAAGGAAAGTTCATACCCTAACTGAAGGGCTAGTAGTTTACCAATTCACACAAAAACATTGTATTAATCTTCCATGATATGTTTTCTTGGTCTGATGATGTGTTATTTATGATGTTGAAATGAGTTACATTAGCCTTGTCCACTTCCAAACATCTACAGTGAATTACACGCAACATGAATATGGCTTAATCCCGCTTCCACTTTAAAGCAAAGGTGCTTAATATATTCCATAATTGAGGATACGCATAAATGGGTTTCTCTATTAACGCTGGAGATGGGACTGTCACATGTTCAGAAAATAAACATGTTATGTCGAAATGCAATAATTGTATGGCAGTGTCGCAGCACGCCTGGCGTCTCAGCCAACACAGGACATAGGGGGCACTAACTGCAAACATTATGGGATGTATTCCTGATACTACTGGTATTCAAAAAAACATCTAGAGACAACATATTGATTAACATTGTTGTCTTCCGACATTAGCGTTTTTGGGTTTGGGGACACAGGCAGAACAATTACGTCATAACACTACCCTCGTCCTTTTGCATTAACTGGGATTTGAGGGAGCACTGTATATGTGTCACGACTGGGAGTCTGTGGACCCCCTGGACCACCGCGGGAGGTGGTACTAGCCGACCTGGGACCGGAGCCTGAGTGGAACCCAGGATGGACTTGCTGCGGTGAGAAACCACCAGGTCGTTCCACAGATGCGACTAGCCCGTGGTGGCTGCCAAGGTAGTAACACAGGAGACAGTCTGTACCCGGAGTGACGGGAGGAAAATAGCACAGAAAGGCACACAGGACTCACGTCAGGAATCGCAGGAGCTGGCACGGAGGTATGGAGGACCACAGGAACGGACTGGCACTCAGGAACGCAGTACACAGGAACGGACTGGCACACAGGAACACAGGACCACAGGAACGGACTGGCACACAGGAACGCAGGACCACAAGAACGGACTGGCACACAGGAATGCAGGACCACATGAACGGACTGGCACACAGGAATCACAGGAACGCAGGAATCACAGGAACGCAGGAATCACAGGAACAGAGGAATCACAGGAGCTTTCTCTTCAGGGAAGTTTGAAGATCTGGCAAGAACAATAGGAAGGGGCTGGAATTTAAATCAGACCAGCGGCAATTATTGGCGCGCTGGCCCTTTAAATCTTAGCGAGCCGGTGCGCGTGCCCTAGGAGACAGGGACGCGCGCACCGAGCCGGGGAAGGTGAGAGGACGCCGCTGGAGCCGGGGAAGGTGAGAGGAGCCAGGGACCAGACACTGAGGCAGCACGGGTGCTACCGCGATCCAAGACAGGGATCGCGGGAGCACCCGTGACAGTACTCCCCCCCCCTTCGGCCTTCCCCTCTTCTTCTTGGTCCCAAGAAATCTCTGGAGGAGAGTCCAATCAAAAATGTTCTCTTCGGGTTCCCAAGATTTCTCCTCAGGCCCGAACCCCTTCCAGTCTACAAGAAAGAACCACTTACCCCTTAAGGTCTACATGTCCAGAACCTCCTTAACTTCATAGACATCTGGGGAATCCGCTTCAGGAGCAGGAGGAGGGGATTGTTGGGAGAAGCAGTTCAGGATGACTGGCTTCAGGAGGGAGACATGGAAGGAGTTCGGGATGCGCATAGATGGAGGAAGGCAGAGCTTGTAGGCTACTTGATTGATGCGCTTGATTACCTCAAAGGGACCAAGGAACCGAGGACCAAGTTTGTAGCTGGGTATCTTAAGCCGGACGTCTTGGGAGGACAACCATACTTTATCACCAGGAGAGAAGACAGGAGGAAGTTGACGTTTCTTATCAGCCTGGATCTTGGTACGGTCCGTCGCTCGTACAAGAGACTGGCGGGTCTGATCCCAAACAGACTTGAGGTCCTGCACCAAATCTTCTACTGCAGGGACATCAGGGGAAGTAGACAACGGGAGAGGCGGGCGAGGAATATGACCATAGACCACAAAGAACGGAGCTGAGCCGGTGGACCCAGAGTCCAGGGAATTGTAGGAGAACTCCGTCCAAGGTAGAAGGTCAGCCCAGTTGTCCTGACGGGCTGAAACGAAGTGACGGAGGTAACAGCCCAAAGTCTGGTTCACCCTTTCCACTTGACCATTAGACTGCGGATGGTAGGCAGAGGAAAAATCAAGGTTGACCTGCAGTTGATTACATAAGGAACATCAGGATTCTTATATAAACTGGACTCCTGGATCGGACACAATATGAAGCGGAAGACCATGCAGTCGGAGGATGTGTTTGAAGAATAGACTGGCAAGCTGTGGAGAAGATGGAAGACCTGGAAGGGGAATAAAATGGGACATCTTTGAAAAATGGTCCGTCACCACCCAGATGACAGTACTGCCCGAGGAGACAGGCAGATCGGTGACAAAGTCCATTGCCACATGGGACCATGGGCGACTGGGTATCGGCAACGGCAGTAACAGTCCAGCCAGTTTAAGACGGGAGGCTTTGTTACGGACACAGGAGGAGCAGGATCCCACAAACTCCCGAACATCTTGGACCAGGTCTGGCCACCAGTAGTAGTAGCGGGAGATGAGGGACACGGTGCGTTGCACCCCAGGATGCCCAGCCACACGGGAAGAATGTCCCCAAGATAAAATCCTCTTCCAGAGAGCGGGTCTAACATACGTCTTGCCGGGAGGTAGCTGCCGAAGATCCACTGAAGCTGCAACAACAAGCTGGTCCGGAGAAATTATGTGTCGAGGAGCCGGTTCTTCTCCGACAATATCCAAAGCCCGGGCAGGGCATCAGCCTTGACATTCTTGTCCGCCGGACGAAAATGGATCAGTAGGTCGAAACGGGAAAAGAACAAAGACCACTGGGCTTGCCTGGGATCCAGGCGCTGGGCTGTCTGGAGGTATAACAAGTTTTTGTGATCAGTGTACACACTCACAGGATGGAGAGCGCCTTCCAGAAGAGAGCGCCATTCTTCTAGCGCAAGCCTGATGGCTAACAGCTCTCTGTCTCCAATCGAATAATTTCTTTCAGCTGGGGAAAAGGTCTTGGGAAAGAAGCCGCATGTAGAAGTTCGGCCCTTAGGCCCTTTCGGGGAGAGTACTGCTCCAGCTCCTACAGAGGATGCATCCACCTCAAGATAAAAAGGCTTGTTGATATCAGGCCTAGAGAGGACTGGTGCCGAGGCAAATGCGGACTTCAACTTGGAAAAGGCTTCTTCAGCAGTAGGAGACCAGGCACGAGGATTGGCGCCCTTCTTAGTGAGTGCCACAATTGGGGCCACGACAGTGGGGAATGAACTGTCGATAATAATTTGCAAACCCCAGGAATCTCTGTATGGCTCGGAGACCTTCTGGGCGTGGCCATTGAAGAACAGCAGACAGTTTTGGGGATCCATCTGAAGGCCTCTATCGGAAATTATGTAACCCAGGAATGGAAGTCTTTGCTGGTGAAACTGGCATTTCTCCAGTTTGGCGTACAGATGGTGGCACGAAGTCGACCAAGAACTTGATGTTGATGTGTCTCTGATGGGATTCAAGGTCTGGAGAGTATACCAAAATGTCATCCAGGTAGTCCACGACACATTCACAAATTCTTGAAAAACGGCAGGGGCGTTACATAGTCCAAAGGGCATTACTAAGTATTCAAAATGGCCATCACGGGTATTAAACGCCGTCTTCCACTCGTCACCTTTGCGGATCCGGATGAGATTGTATGCACCCCGAAGATCCAGCTCGGAGAACACCCTGGAACCGCGTAGGCGATCAAAAAGTTCTGTAATCAACGGCAGAGGGTAGCGATTTTTAACTGTGATCTTGTTCAGCCCTCGATAGTCTATACAGGGTCGTAAGGAGCCATCTTTCTTGGTGACAAAGAAAAAACCTGCACCAGCCGGAGAGGAGGACTTGCGTATGAATCCCCTCTGCAGGTTCTCCTTGATGTATTCAGACATGGCTGCGGTCTCTGGAACCGAAAGTGGATAGACTCGACCTCTGGGAGGGGTAGTGCCAGGCAGGAGATCCACTGGGCAAATATAGGGACGATGTGGTGGCAAGGTCTCTGCTTGCTTCTTAGAAAAAACTTCAGAAAAGTCCTGGTAACAAGCTGGCAGACCCTCCAGAGAGTTGGAAGACACAGAAGAGGATAAGACCGGGAGTGGAGCCACCATACATCGGGATTGGCATTCAGGACTCCAACGCAGGATCTCACCAGTCTTCCAATTGAGAATCGGGGCATGTAGCTGAAGCCAGGGAAGACCCAGAAGAAGAGCTGATGTGGAGCGAGGCAAGACATAGAAGACCAAATCTTCTTGATGTAAGGCTCCACCTGAAGTCGGATAGGTTCCGTGCGGTACCGGACCGGATCGGAAAGAAGCTGTCCACTTACAGAAGAAATGACGAGAGGAGACTTAAGAGGAACCACCGGAATGTGATGCCGGGAAACGAGAGCAGCATCCACAAAGTTCCCCGCCGATCCGGAATCCAGGAATGCTGCAACCTGCACCGGTGCCAATACTGAGAAAAACCGGAATAATCAGACGTGGAGAAGCTGAATTCACACTTAGGGACGCCTCTCCCAAAAGTGCTGCTGTTTCCCGGACGTTGGGGACGCGCTGGACAAGTCCCGATGAGGTGCTTGGGACTGGCACAGTATAGCCATAGGCGTTCTTGGAAACGTCTGGATCGTTCCCCAGGTGTAAGTCTAGCTCTATCAACCTGCATAGGTTCACCAGCAGACTGAGTAACGGGAGGCTGGAATGGCTTCTGGAAAACGGGAGCCAAACGTGGGAGCCGGACTAGAGGTCGCTCGTGCCGCAATTCTTCAGCTCTTTCCAGGAACCGCACATCAATCCGGGTGGCCAAGGTGATAAGACCACTCAGAGTAGTCGGAAGATCCCGAGCAGCCAAAGCATCCTTAACCCGTGAGGACAGGCCTTTCTTAAAGGTTGCACATAAAGCCACCTCGTTCCAACTGAGTTCAGACGCCAAGGTGCGCCAAGGAGTCTCCTTGGCGTAGGTTCAGTAATGCTGTTTCCGCAGATGAGGCTCGTGCTGGCTCCTCAAACACGGACCGGAACTCTGCCAGGAAGTTGGTAAGGGTGGCTGTAAGTGGATCGTTCCTGTCCCACAGAGGAGTAGCCCAGGCCAGGGCCTTCCCGGTGAGGAGGCTGATGATGAAGGCCACCTTGGAACGTTCACTGATCAACTGAGAAGACATTAGTTCAATATGCAGCGAGCACAAGGTGATGAATCCTCTGCACTGTTTGGGATCGCCATCATATTTGTTAGGCATAGAGAGACTCATCCTAGGCTCTGGTGCCGGGGAACAAGCCGGGATGACAGGCGAAGTCACAGGAGTAGTCGAAGAAACAGCTGCAGGAGTAGTCACCGGAACTTGATGCTGAGGCCTGGAGTCAAGCAGCTGTTGTAGAGTGGAATCGACTTGGCCTAAAAGTTTTCCTTGAGCAGCAATCTGCTGCGACTGCCGGGCGACAACACTGGAAAGTTCAGCCAGTATCTGACGTGGCTCCTTGGCGGGGTCCAAGGCCGAATCTTAATGTCACGACTGGGAGTCTGTGGACCCTCTGGACCACCGCGGGAGGTGGTACTAGCCGACCTGGGACCGGAGCCTAAATGGAACCCGGTGTTCACCAGAGCCCGCCGCAAAGCAGGATGGACTTGCTGCGGCGAGAAACCACCAGGTCGTTCCACAGGTGCGACTAGCCCGCGGTAGTAACACAGAAGAAGGTAATAACCAAGGTAGTAACACAGGAGACAGTCTGTACCCGGAGTGACGGGAGGAGAATAGCACAGGAAGGCACACAGAGCTGGCACGGAGGTATGGAGGACCACAGGAACGGACTGGCACTCAGGAACGTAGGACACAGGAACGGACTGGCACACAGGAACACAGGACCACTGGAACGGACTGGCACACAGGAACGCAGGACCAAAGGAACGGACTGGCACACAGGAACGCAGGACCACAGGAACGAACTGGCACACAGGAATCACAGGAACGCAGGAATCACAGGAACGCAGGAATCACAGGAGCTTTCTCTTCAGGGAAGTTTGAAGATCCGGCAAGAACAATAGGAAGGGGCTGGAATTTAAATCAGACCAGCGCCAATTATTGGTGCGCAGGTCCGTTAAATCTTAGCGAGCCGGCGCGCGCGCCCTAGGAGACGGGGACGCGCGCACCGAGCCGCGGAAGCTGCGGAGGACGCCGCTGGAGCCGGGGAAGGTGAGAGGAGCCGGGGACCGGACCCTGAGATGGCACGGGTGCGACCGCCATCCGAGACAGGGATCGCGGGAGCACCTGTGACAATATGGATGCATAGCAATAAATAAATCCATTGGGGGAGATTTATTAGAGGTGTCTGAGAGCAGAACTGTTCTAGTTGTCCATGGCAACCAATCAAAGCTCAGCTTTCATTTTCCCACAGCTGTTTATAAAATTTTAGCTGAGCTCTGATTGGTTTTCATGGGCAACTGGAACAGTTTTACTTCAGACAGTTCTGTTAAAGCTCCCCCAATATTGAGTTTCATCTGGGAGGACAATGGGGCACATTTACTTACCTGGTCCTGTCGCGATCCCTGATCCGGACTGTCCGAGGAAGATGAAGTCCGGCGCGATTCACCAACATCGTGTGCCCGATATCCTGCATGTGTTGCTTCCCCGCTGAGGTCCGCCGGAGTTCACCTTCTTCTTCCCGGTGCTTGTAAGTGCGTATCTTGCAACACAATTTACAATGTTAAATCCTTTGCGTTGTCGGAATCCATCCGATCGTCCGACGGCGAGTCCCCTGATTTGTGTTGCGTGATAGCCAACGCCGAAGCTCCAAAAACCCCTGTTATATGCGGCGCTAATCAGAAATCATCACAAAACCCGACGAAAATGCGGCGTTCGGACCCTTAGTAAATGTGCCCCACTGTACTGAAAAAGGGTGGGGAGAGGGCAAAAACAATATTTCTGTATTTCCTACTTTTCTTCCAGTTCACAACCATGACAGATGTTCCTCTAGTCCAGGACAAGGCATCAAAATCAAGAATTCAAAGCCCCTGAAAAATACATCATTATATGGAGATTTCACAACTGATAAGTAACGGGTCACAAATAATTAAATAAACATTATGAGGGAGATTTATAAGAAGTATCTGAGGAAATAACTGTTCTAATTGCTCATGGCAACCAGTCAGAGCTCAGCTTTCATTTTCCGACAGCTGTTTAGAAAACTAAAGCTGATCTCTGGTTTCCATGGGTAACTAGAACAGTTTTACCTCAGAAACTTCTGATAAATCTCCCCCATAGTTGGGAGGACTGGAGAGTTTCTTTTATCTATGACTGATCATTAGTGTTGAGCAACAAAGTTTGGGTTGATACTGAAGTACGAGGGTTTGGGTTTCATGGACCCAACTCCAAACTTCATTTGGGCCATAGAAAGTTTGGCACAACTTCCAGCATCCGGTTAGCACCTGGGATCAGTGCTGGTAAAATCCCCAGTGGCATTTAATTGGCTGCAGCCATGAACCACCACTAACCAGCTGGAGGTGCTGGGGGCCGCCATTTTGGGGAGGATCGTCGCTCCATGATAACATCTTCAGAAACAACAACCATCCCAAAAATTGCAGTGTGCATGCCCACAGTATTTTAGAGGTCACTGGCACCTTTGCTAGTGGCATTGAAACAGTTAACACCCATGATCAGCGCCAGCACCAATTGCGGGTGTTACTGATTCCAGGTATCCCAACCTGTAACACCAACCAGACCTGGGGATCCGGTCAAGTTAGTACCTGAAGCTGAACAGGATTTTAAAATTTGGTATTTCAGAGGGTCCCCTAATCACAATTGATAAGTTTGACGCAGTCTTCAAAAAAGCTGAACCTCCACCTCCATTTCCCAGGAACATATTATTTTCTTCCCTAGAATAGATACAGATGTTTATTAGTTTAGGAAAAAATATAGATCCAAATAAATTACAATATCACAACATATCGACAAAACTCTTAACAGGTTACATAACACAACCACAAGAAAGAACTCAAAGAAACATATAGGACTAACCCAAAATCATAGTTTCTGTAAAGTTGGTCATAGAATGCCACATACTAAGAAGAAAGATAAGGGATGTATTTTCAGGTAATAAATTACAGGTGGTCCCCTACTTAAGAACCACCGACTTACAGATGACCCCTAGTTACAAACAAACCCCTGGATATTGGTAATTTATTGTACTTTAGCCCTAGACTAGAATAAATAGCTAAAATTGAAGCTTTATTGTTAATCCTGATTCTTATGACAACCCAACATTTTTCAAATCCAATTGTCACAGAGACCAAAGGAATTTTGTCTGGGGTTACAATGATAAAATATACAGACCCTATCTTGTATGTAACCCGGGGACTGCCTGTATCATAAACTACTAAAAATACAATGCAGTCTATTTCATGGTTTAAGGTGCATCTACCATCTCCTAAATAACATCGCTGACAAACAAATTTGCATAAAGATAACATAGGAATTTGTTCTCCAAAGACAGATGTCTATGAAATCCTATTACGAGTCCTACACATTGTTGGATTTACATGTGGGGTGATGTGGGAGCTGGTAGAGACCCTTTAAATCAGTACATAGAATCACCATGAATGTAGCAAAAATGCTTCATGTTCTTGAAAAAAGTAATTTCTGGAGACATGTTATTCTGTCTTAAATCATAGTAATATAAATGGAATGTGACAGCAGAATCTGTGATGAAATAACCTTATGAAGGAATCATGAAGCCGTCAGAAACACGTCTGTAGAAGCACAGTCCTATTTCTCCATACACACCAGCTTAACCCAATCCTTGCTGGCGTCAAATGCACCACAATTATAGAAAGTTGCGAACCTCTTATTGCAACATCTTGGCAAATATCTGATCAAATGTCATGGTCACGAGAAAACAGATTATAATGCAACCACATTCTTTTACATGACTTTATATGTCACAGGTCAACCTTTGATTGTTCCACTTAACTCACTGCTGAAATCATTGTTAGATTGGATAGGATATTTCCAATGTTTAGATATGATATACCGTATTTTACGCCTTTTACCTCATCGGCCAGATATTCCTGTCCATAAAATGGCTGCAGATGGAGGGTCATGTGATCTCTAGCTATCCATGAACAATTGCCCTGCCAGTACCTTAATCTTATATTCTTGAAAAGTATCATAAGGTCCTGGCAGGGTGATTGTTCATGGACAGTAAGAGATCATATGATCCTGCTTCTGGTCAGGAATATCTGGCTGATGAGGTAAAAGACAGGAGCTTTTAGTTACATATCAAGAAAGAGCATAACTAGTAATAGATGTATATTGGTAAATTACCTAAAATCCTGCCGCCACACTTACACACACATTACAAAAAACATGAGGTAAAATGGCCAACCCCTATTGTTGTTATACAAGAATAAACAAAATGCAAAGTTATTTAACAAAAGAGATATCTGAATCCAAATAATATTTGTTTTCTTAACCCTTTAAGGACACAGCCAGTTTGCACATTAAGGCTCAGCCCGTTACTTTTAAATAATAATTTTATTATATATATAGCGCACACAGATTGCCAAATCGGTCCCTGTCCCCAATGGGGCTCACAATCTAATCAACCTACCAGTATCTGACCAGGGTGGTCCCCTGAAAAACAGTGGCATACAGCGCCATACGTTGTAAGGACACATCGGAATCCCCCTGATGTGCCCTTACAACATATGGCAAATAATGTAATGTGAACCCAGCCTGAGTAGCCATAGTTGACGGACTTAAATACAGTGAAACCTTTTTCAATTGAACACCTCAAATTGCATTGAGAAGTGGTTTTCACCAAAAAGATCTGGATAAAAGGTGGTCTTCTCATAGAGGTGGTCTATAGTAGAAATCTTCTAGTACTCGGTGTTAGGAACACATAGTAGACAAACATATATTCCTGCAGCTGTGGTCAGTGTTAAAAATAGCCTGAAATTTATTAAAAAGTATAAAAGAGAAAATTCATTACAAGATGGAACTGCATGCTAGGAGGATTTTCAGCACTTGTATGTGAGCCTGCATAGGAAACGTATGCTCCTTTAATAGACAGATGTGGGAAAAGTTTCCTGAAGCCCAGCCTGCAGTTGGAGTGACGTCAGCTCAGTTCCCTGGAAGCTCTGGGTGCAGTGTGTGCTATGTGCCGCTGTCCGTGGTGCTGCCGGCTTATTCCACTGTAATGTGCTGCTGTCCTCGGTGCTGATCACTGCTCAGCTCTGTAGAGCATACCCTATTATGTTCTGCTGTCCTCTGCTGTGGGACTACACAGACTATTATGTGTCACTTCCTATGCTTCTGAAAGCTGCTGTGACTGGGGCTGAATTGTAGTCTACGCTGAGTCTACCGGGTGTGGATTTAACTCAAGGAACTGGACGTTGTCTTCTGAGGTCTATCACTTTCTGCATGTTGATGTGGAGATATGGCGCTGAAAGATACAATCCTGCCTATCAGCGAAATGTCTTATCCTTTTCCGGATGTGGTAGAGCTGAATGTTGGCGGACAAGTTTACGTTACAAAGTACTCTACACTCACCAGCGTACCGGACAGCACTCTCTACAGCATGTTCTCTAGGAACAATGTCAAGGAGCTTCCCAGAGATAACAGGTCTCGATTCTTTATAGACAGAGACGGCTTCCTTTTCAGGTACGTACTTGACTATCTAAGGGACAAGCAGCTCTCGCTCCCAGATCACTTCCCAGAAAAGGAAAGACTTTTAAGAGAGGCTGAATATTTCCAGCTCAATGACCTGGTGAAGCTATTGACACCTAAAGTGACCAAACAGAGCTCTCTGAATGATGAAGGTTGTCAAAGTGACCTGGAAGAGAACTCACAAAGCAGCGACCTGTTCAGAACTGCAGCCCTGGACAAAAAATCTGGTTTTATCACTATAGGCTACAGAGGTTCCTACACCATGGTCAGAGATAACCAGGCTGATGCCAAGTTTCGAAGAGTTGCTCGTATTATGGTATGCGGAAGAATAGCTTTGGCTAAAGAAGTTTTTGGAGAAACTTTGAATGAAAGTAGAGACCCTGATCGCCCCCCAGAAAAGTACACGTCTAGATTCTACCTAAAATTTACTTACTTGGAGCAAGCTTTTGACAGGCTCTCTGAAGCTGGCTTTCACATGGTAGCCTGCAATTCCACTGGGTCGGCTGCTTTCGTAAACCAGTATAGGGATGACAAAATCTGGAGTAGCTACACCGAGTACATATTTTACAGTAAGTCGCTTTGCTTCTAATTTACATCGATTTTATGCCTTGATTATATATATTGAGCCACACTATAGTAATTAGATACGCTTACTGGCATCAGTCATGTAGTAAATGTAATAGGGTCACTACACTTTAGCCTGAAATCTAATATAAATGTCACCGATTTTGGGCATTGCAGATGAAGCAGATCACTGTGCGCTATGAGGCACCTGCAGCCATGTGGAAAATCTCAGATAACACATCCTCATGGCATGAAAGTTGTGCTGCGTGACAAACTCATCTCTGCATAGCTTCCTCTGTAATCAAAGGAAAAAAATAGAGATGGATCCGTGCCCCCAAATGATGTTTGATTGAACGCCTTTGATATAAAAAAGCTGCTAAGTATTATCAGAGGGCTCCAGTTGTGTTTTCATTCCTATAATCGTTGTGGTTTGGCTTTGTTTTATTGCTCACATTTGTTTTGGCACAAAGGATTATAGCAGATCTGTGATTCCTCGCCTTCTCATTAGCTATAAAGTCAACAGATATACAGGGCGAGAGCAGATGTGCTGTGTAGTAGAGACAGAGACCACCAGGCACCTACTATTATAACACAAGACTATAAGTGTTTTATGTTACTTTAGTCTATGGCAAGGAGAATTCTATATTCTCTCTCCACTTGACATACAATCATCGTTCTGCAAACTGTTTCTACATTTGTTGCTAACCCAAACCTCTTAAGTGTCTCCTAAGTGTACACTAAAGATCAGTAGTCCTGAGTAATGAGATTTAATGGTAAGTCATCTGCAAGACGAACAGGAAAATACTTCCGAGGATTTTTTCCGTCATGAGTCAAACAGTTTAATGGGATTCTTAGACTGATGTAAAGGCTCGGAGTGAAATAATCTCATTGGTGGCTACTTGGATAGTCCGTGATATTGCTGTGTTAACAGTTTATA
This sequence comes from Engystomops pustulosus, assembly GCF_040894005.1. Lineage (NCBI taxonomy): Eukaryota > Metazoa > Chordata > Amphibia > Anura > Leptodactylidae > Engystomops > Engystomops pustulosus. The sequence goes on from NC_092411.1 coordinate 254,217,487, forward strand.
TAAGGGCGGGGGGGGGGGGGGTTGGAAACCATCAAATATAGTTTTGAGGCTTAAAACAGCAATTACTGATATAGAGGAGGAGAGGAAAAAAGCAATGCATTAGGAACACAATGGTAAAAGTTGACAGAAGTGTCAGGACTGAGAATAGATATGGGCTAAACTAGGGGCCAAACTCTACAGTATGTAGATTGAGATATGACTTACATAATATGCTGCCTTCCCTTACATCCCCCACTTATGTAACATTGCATATACCCTCTACTATATACCGTCTCATCAGCTTTACTCTTCTGTGTACACATACATATATACATACACATATATATTCAGCCACACACCTATACATACAAACACATAAATAGATATGCATACACATACATACACACAATACACGCATAAACACACACATACATACACATGCAACTCAAACACATACATCCACATACAAATGCATATTGTTACATAAATGTACACACATAAATATATGCATATGTGCACACACATGCATTCACATATATGCAGGTACAAACACACACCCATGTACATGCATACGCACATGCATACACATATGAACACTACAGAAACACACAATACACAAATGAACATATGCTTACAAATGCACATACATAGACACACACATATGCATACAAATACACACATATATATACACATACATATACACACATATTTCTATATGGAAATAGACACAAACACACACATGTATATACACACCAATACACATATGTATACACCTGCACACACATAAACAAAAGTGCACACACATATCTACATGCACACAAATGTGTATATATGTACAGTATATGCACACACACACAGACGTGTACACCTATACACACATATACACATATAAACCTTTTCACACAAATATACATATATATATATATATATATATATATATATATATATACATATACACATGCATGCTGGTGCATTACCTAAAGCCTGCAACTCTACGCCAGACAGGAAGCCTCTGGATAGATCTGGCATGGCGGAAGGGGCGGGGTTTAATCATACACTAGGGTACCTAAATTCTGTATACTTCAGGTTTAGATACTGTAACATTTCACCTATGTGGTTTGGTTTTCCTTTACACAAGGCCAACAATGTCCACTGGTTGTGTCTGGGATTTTAGCATCCCTCAATGATTTAAATAGGGGCCAGTGGTGACTTAAGAGGAAACCCCGGACCACTTAGATACAACCATTGTTTTAGGCCATGGCATGTAAGAGTTTAAACTTCCCAAATCTGTCCTTATCTCGGACTTAGAACATTTCAGCATGGGACAGGATATATGTAACAACCTACCACCTGATAACATTGGTACAGTAGCATAACATTAAAGGGGCTGTCCAAATTTATAAAATATTTTTCATATGGCTAGAGAGTTTGCTTGTTTACACAGGCCGGCAGTGTCCTGACCCCAGCTATTTCTGTAGCAGGTGCACGGCACTGCCTGCTTCTGTCCACAAACAAAGTCTGGCAGTACCACCGCTGGTGCCACAGCTGAATGGGAGCACAGGAGAAGGTGAGTATATGCACATTATTACTTTTAAAACCCCACAGCTAGATATATTTACAAAATTATATACCTGGGCAACTCCTTTAAGATTTTTTATTGACCTGGTGTAATGAGTGGGAATTTTTTCCCCTTTTTTGCAGCATTCACCATGTAGCAAGAATGACCTGCTAACTATATACATTTTTTTACCTTTTTGAAATGAAAATTTTAATTTATGAGGAACTCTATGAAACCTTGAACTTTTCTACAATATAACTACAAAAAATTTTCTGTTTATTTCATGTTTAATTGTTTTAAAGGTAATGTTCTCCTTCTAAGACCTCCATTTCTGTCACCTGGGTATATACTGATCACCACCCTCCCGGGCATATCTGGGGGTTATCACCTATAGGTGAACGCATCTATGCTGTGGAAAGGTACTGACTGGTGATGAGCAAACCCGATAAAAATTGGGTTCGCTAGAGTTCGAATTTGTAAATTTTGTTCAGGTCTGGGTTTGGGTATGTCACAAAAGCCTTATTGTTCCCACATTTTTAATCTTGTCAATTTGGTCACAGCTTTTGAATCCTGACACTTTTCCTGCACTTGTAGTTTCCAGACACTTTTTTTGGCGCAATATTTGGCACATAATAAGACCAACAAAAAGAAAGTGTCCCAACTACAAAGCGCCCTCATGAATGTGGTTTGTCATTTCTGTTTGTCACTTGTTCATCTTACGGTGCGCTAATAAAGTAAGGCCGTGCACCACAATATATACTATACGGCAGCTCTATAGCACCATCCCACTTGCCTATCATACCTCAGCAGCTTATGGCTAATGCTACACAGTACTGACTACTTATGCAATGAATGATTTCTGACATGATACTCTCCCCGAATTTAGCACCTAAAAAGTAGCTCATTGGCCTCAGTCTTAGGCTACTTCAGCACAGACGTTGTTTTTGGATGTGTGCTAGTCCCTAGTGTGACTTTAATAAACTCTTTACATACTACTACTTTGAGAACTTGCATGTATTGAAGATTATCAAGGAGATGAAAGGAAATTAAAGGAAATCTACTACATGGATGCAGTGCTTTTAAACCGAGTACACTTACCCTCTGGTGTGTGATTCCCCAAAATAGGATCTGCTCTTCTTTTTGATTAGTTTTGGAGAAAAATGCATTAATATTTTTAAAATTATGCAAGTGAGCCTCAGGGGCTCCTGGCCAGAAGCCTCATCTGGCTCCTTTGTTTGCTAATTATTCATGTTGCCATTCAGCATTTCTGCTCGCCTTCTCCAAATGGGTGGAACACCTCTGGCGTTTTACCCGGGGGGGGGGGGGGGGATGGGGGTTGAGAGGAATTTAAAAGTTTACAAAGTTCGGGTCCACTCAACACTAGTTATTAGTGATGAGCAGAATTAACAAACTCAGCCGAACACGAACTTGAAAAGTCTGTTCAGGTCCATGAAACTCTACAAGGAACACCTATGATTGATGCTGGCCCCGATTGTGGTGTTAACTCTTTAAATGTCATCAGTAAAGCTGGTAAAGGGGATTAAAATCAATGTTGCACACATGCGATACCACGACCATGTTTTAAAGGATCATTGCTCCCTATTATGTTAACGGGGAACGTTGATGGCGTTGCCATCAGACGGGGTTGAGCTGAACACAGACCCAGTGCTGGTCAACTCAACACTACTAGTTAACTTCAGGGTGACTAAAGAAAGGACCATCCATTTAAATCTCCATGACTACAAATACATATATATTTATTTCGGTATAATTGAAAAAATTATTAAATTTCACTTTGGACACTAGTTTTTATTCAAGGAGACTTATCACCTCTTCTAACCTGTCTGTTTTAGTAAAATACTTGCATTGCCCATGATAAAAACAATTCGAATAACTTTGCTATATGTTGTTCTTCTGTTACTCCTCTTGAATATTTACGATTGAATTGTGGTGACTGGATCTCTCTACCGTGTTATATTATCAGCCCTAGTTGGACAGTTTTGGATTGTGTAGAGACAATGCCCCAACAGGTAACACCCACCTGTCAAATAACTAGGGCCGGTGCCAGCAGCAGGCATAACTGGGCAAGTACCAGGGCGCAGAGCTGCTTGGGGAGTTCACATGGCAAAATCTCAGTCTATAATAAAACCAGTTTGGGCTGTATGTAATTAAACTATAAGGGGGCTATTTATAATAGAACATTGTGGGGCTGTATATTATATAACCCATGAGGGGGCTGTATATAAAATGACCTTGAGGGAGCTCTTTGGAATGATAAACTAGGGAAAATTTTAGGGAACATTGAACTGTTTTAGTTTCTTTATTTTCAATGCTGCCATGTGTGTTCACTGCAAAGGGGCCTACAGAGGCTCTGTCACCCAGGGGCCTACTGAAACATTGTGAGTAACAGAGAAACAGCCCAGGCCCTTAAAGTTCTTCCCCAGAATAAAATAATAAAATGTTTATTCAGAATAAAATGATTTAGAGTAGATACTTAGATTTCATTTCTTGCAGTTCTAATGAGCCCCTGGCTTCTTCTAGCTCTGTGCCTTTATGCAAGTCAGATCAATGGATTTTCCATTGTTTACACAGTTATATGATGCTGATTGGACAGTATATGTATATGTGTCAGGTGCCAGCACTTTTTATAGTCCTCCTTCTGGTTTGCCTTACTGTAGGTCAGCAGTTAAGTATCATAATGAAAACTGGAAAAACAGGCTCAGCATTTTACCTATAAGTATAAATACACAACTATCATTTGAGAAGGTTATTCTACACTACGATGCCAAAAATGTTCCAATAAATGAAACCTGATACGTTCCACATATGGTATACAGAGAGGATGCAGTTATGTAATGCGCACAAAGGGGAGATTTATCATGTGTGGATCTTTTACAGTTCGTTTTAATGATTAGTGCCGAACTTATCAATCTTCAGATATTATTTAACATTCATCACCTTTCCCCTTAGTGGGGAGATATTTGACAATATTTTGCAATTTTATTTTTAAATCTGGTGTACAGCACTGGGCATAAGGGGAAAACATGTTTTCGGACTATTTAATAGCAGCTCTTGTCTTAGAATAATTTTTTTATGGTTAATACAGTGGGTTACAAAAGTGTTCACACCCCTTCTTTTCTTCATATATAAATTTTGCAGCCATAAATTGAAATGTATTTTGTTGATATTTTATGTAAAACACAAAGTACAATATACAGGCGGTCCTCTACGCAAGAACACCCGACTTACAGACGACCCCTAGTTACAAAAGGATCTCTGTATGTTGGTAATTTACTGCAGGGTTGGTAATTTATCACAGGTGTCTGCAATTAAGAATTATTGTTAATCCTGGTTCTTATGACAACCCAACATTTTTAAAATCCAATTGTCGCAGAGACCAAATTTGCCGAATTTTGTGTATAAATACATGTGCAAGGAGGTTGCACTGAAAAGAATGTGCACAGTCAAACAAAAAACGAGTGAAGGGCTTTAATAAATGTGGGCTGTGCGAAACTTGAAGACCGTGCAACATGTTTCATAAATCTGTTGCACCCTGCACCCTCTACTGGCAAACTGCGCATAGCGTAGTTTGCACTATTATTGATAAATGTGGGCCATTCACTTGAGAAAAAGGTTAGGATGGAAAATGCATTAATCACAGCCTTCCCTCACCAATAAAATTCCTAGCAGCCTTCCTTCACTGATGAAATGCCTAGTAGCCTTCCCCAGTATTGAATTTCAAGCAGCCTCTTCTCACTAATGAAATGCCCAGCAGGTTCCTCAGTAGTGAAATTCCCAGCAGCCTCCCCTCACTGATAAAAAAAATGCCCAGCAGCCTCCCCTCAGTAATGAAATCCCCAGCAGCCTCCTCATTCATGAAATGTGAAAAAGCCTCTACTAGTAATAAAATGCCCAGCAGCCTCAGCCAACTAATGAAATACCCAGCAGCCTCCCCCAGTTATGAAATCCCGGCAGCCCCTCGTTATATAAAAAAAAATAAACTCAGTACTTATCTCTGCCACTCCCCATATCTCCTCTTCTTTTGTGGTTCCTTTATAGCAGCATGTGTAGAGACTGGTCCATGCACACTGCCTGCACCACACTAAGACGTTATCAGTGTGTGTTTGGGCAGAGCACATGGACCCATCTCTGTATGTGTTGTTGCACAGGAAGAAGCTGCAGGGAGCACCGGAGGTGAGCAAGTTTATACTTCAAGTATAAGTAGAGAGGAGATTTGCCTATTTGGTAACAGTTGTTTGTGGAGAGTACAGGAAATTATATGTGCTTTTTAAAAAAAATTAGCAAATTAGAAACTTCATACAGCCTGGATTTGTAATGGGCCCCTTGTACTCCAATACCATAAATAAAATGCTGTTTCCAATTGCCTGTAGAAAGTACCTTATTAATACAGGGTATCTTTATGTGATTTATTCTCAGTATAACTAAATAATTTTTTGTGAAGGCCTCTAAAGATTGTTAGAGAACATAAGTGAACAAAAAGCATCAGGAAATCCAAGGAATACACCAGAGAGCTCAAGATGCAGTTGTGGTAAAGTGTATTGCAGTGTTAGGTTTTCAAATAATAGCTCAATGTAAGGGCTCCAGGACAGCTGGTAACCTACCGAAACATGGTTGTCCACCTACAATGAAGGGCCAGATAAGCAGAAGCAGCCAAGAGGCTGAGGGTCACTGTGGAGAAACTTTAGAGATCCACAGCTCAGGTGGGAGAATCTGTCCACTTATTTGTTGTGTCTTCCATAAATCTGCCTTTTGTGGAGAGTAACCAAAAAGAGACATTCTTAAAAGCAAGCCATAAGAAGTCCTGATTTCACTTTGGAAAAGTCTCTGTAGGCCAAACCGGAAGAATATGGTAGAAGGCCTCTGGTCAGAGGGGCCAAAATTAAAATTTTTGTCCTAAATGCCAAATGCTATGTGTGGAGGAAAGCCAACCCTGCAAAGTTACACCCTGAACACACCATCCCCACTGTGTTGGTGGTGGCAGTGTCATGCTGGGGGGATACTCTGCGGAAGGGACTGGAATATGGTCAGATGTGAGGGGACGAGGGATGGAGCTAAATACCGGACAATCCTTGAGGAAAACCTGCCCAAAAAGAGGCTGCCCAAAGAGAGGCTGCCCAAAAAGAGGCTGCCCAAAAAGAGGCTGCCCAAAGAAAGGCTGCCCAAAGAAAGGCTGCCCAAAGAGAGGCTGCCCAAAGAGAGACTGCCCAAAAAGAGGCTGCCCAAAAAGAGACTACCCAAAGAGAGGCTGCCCAAAGAAAGGCTGCCCAAAAAGAGACTGCCTAAAGAGAGGCTGCCCAAAAAGAGGCTGCCCAAAGAGAGACTGGCCAAAAAGAGGCAGCCCAAAAAGAGACTACCCAAAGAGAGGCTGCCCAAAGAGAGGCTGCCCAAAAAGAGACTGCCCAAAGAGAGGCTGCCCAAAAAGAGGATGCCCAAAAAGAGGCTGAAAAAGACTCATGACTGAGGCGTAGGCTCACATTCCAGGAGGACAACAAGTCATACAGCCAAAGAATATTCATGTGTTGTCAAAGTCCAAAGTCCGATCACATATCAATACAGTACATTAACGTTTGTGATTGTAATATTTACAAATAAGGGAAGGTCCACGGGGTATAAATATGAATGAATTTCCAACCATCTGTAAGTAAAACTGACATGACAGGGGTGATGACACGTCCTGATTAAAGTTAATGCACTTTATAGTTCTATAGTCCACTGCATATTTTGTGGTTTCAATTATTAATTCCAGTTGGCTTCTTGGCAAACTCTATAACTGTAATTCTGTTTCTAGCATGCAATTTTCTTCCTGTGAATAGGGTGCACCTGCACCTGTCAGCCTCTCTGGTTAGCGTTGAGCAGCACAGATGCACAGCCCGTGATCCGTTCTACTGAATAAATAATGCATACTTCCCCAGACAGTGTAGACACAGTTTATGGGATGGCTTTGAACATCTGCTTCCTCAGAGAATATTTTTATGGAAATAATCAGAGTTCTGAAGAGTTGAATGCTATCTAGTCAAAACTGAATACTTAGGTAAAGAAAGTTGGTTACAAAATATTCCTGTCAGGACAAGGAAGAGATGCAGGGTCTGTGCTTTCCCAGAACCTCTACCTCTAAAAACTTGCCCACGCTGTGACAACTGGACGACAGAGCCAATAACAAGCAAACAGAGACAGACAGATAAAAGTGGGCTCAGGCTAATCTGGTCAAAAGCAAGATGGCGGCAAGGCACAGAATCGTGAGGCAAAAAGAATAGTCAAAGGTTCCAAGCAAGGTTAGAAAACACAGCAAAAAGCACAAAAGAGAGTGTAGGACTTCATTACAAGTATGTGGAGACTAAATGGAGTAAGGAGGGAGTATAAATGTTTTTTCTGGATGTCGACCTAGAAGGTGGCAAAACACCTGGGTTTACTTGCCAAGAGTTCAAGTTCTACAGAGTTTCTCTTCAAGTTGTTCTGAGAATTTTCTTCATAGAAAGTTCCTTTACCATGTCTCTAGCCCAGGAGCCAAACTTTAGGGGGTCCAGACATTAAAAGGAAATTGTGTCTCCTACATTGGGACCCAGGAGCTTCAAGCTACACCTCTGTCCGAGTCTAGTTTCTTTAGGTCCTTGAGGTCTCTTCTTATTGTCTACTAATTACTTTATATTTCTTTTTTATTCAACTTACCAAATGAGTACTGGAAGTTTTCTGGGTCAAGGGTCTGATACAGGTAAAGTTTAGTTCAGTTGTTGTTGGTTATTATCCAAAGACCAGTCTTCATAAATCTCTTAAGTAATATAAACAATACCACCTTGGCCTACATTAGTATTCAGGTCAGTGACATCATGTGACAACAATGTTTGTGGATATATCAAAGCTTGTATACCAGTTTACCTGGGGTACAATTGCCCAGCCGCATGCTGACCGCCAGATATGTCGGGAGACCGTATCTACTAGATCAGTGATGGCGAACTTTTTAGTGGCCGAGTGCCCAAACTGCAACCCAAAACCCCCCTTATTTATCGTGAGGTGCCAACCAAAAATTAAAGCAGAAACTTATTGCTCCCTGTTCAACAACTTTCAATCATATTGGCCTCCTGAGGACACCAACACAGTAGAATGATGGAAAATTACATGTACAGAGAAAATCGCCAGCAGGAGGTCCTCCAAAGATAATTCGGCCCTGTCTACTCATTCTCCCTCTTCCTACATTCCCAAGTTGCAAAGTAAGTATCAAATTATGACTAAAAGCACCATCTTTTAAGTTGCTTGGAAATACAGGGTGCCCACAGAAAGGGCTCTGAGTGTCACCTCTGGCACCCGTGCCATAGGTTCGCCACCACTGCCCTAGATATATCCAGCATGTTGGAAGGGGTGAGGTTTACTCCAAGCATGGTGCACCAGTGTGTGATAATAATATGTCTACACCACCATCCTAACATGACTATACACACATGTATAACACATAGGGTTAACTCTAAACATAGTTATAATTGCTGCCGACTATTATTTAGGATCAATTTCACCAAATTTACAAAGCTGATGAGCCAGCTGATCATGTGTGAGATACGTCTATAACCCATCAGATGTGTCCAGCGGGAAATTCTCCCAATGCCATTCACTAATATCATATCTCATATTTAATTTGGCTCCTTCTAGCACGCCTAACAAATCCTAGGTTAAAACAATGACAGCGGAGTTTCTATTGGATTTCATCGCCTTCTCAGCAGGACAGACTATTCAATATACATAATTCCCTGAACATTACATTAGGAACATAAAATGCTAATGATTCCTTTAGTGGCTTATAGCAAAATCATTACACTAATTATCTATTTACATACACAACAACTTTAGGGCTGTGGCTTTTAATTGTCAATTTGGGTGATTTCTGTTCACTTTCTTGCCGCATACTGTGTGATTAATGAGGCTACAATTTGGAGAATAGACATGATCATTTTTTCTGAGTATCAACTTGTACAGTATTTTATAATTGCTGAAATAGATGAAATATTTGTGACCACATTCCACACTAGATAAATGCACATTGTATATCACATTGGATGTTCAAAACCAAACTTCAATTTTTTACAGCTTTCATTTCTGGATTTTTGACTTAGGTGATACTTTCCTTGCTCGCCGAATGGTGTCACAGTCATTTAAAGGGAATCCATTGTCCTCATGACTATAATAGACTGCAGACAATGCTAGGTATAGGCCCTGGACATATGTGTAATTATATCTTTGTGCTTGTGGTAAGTACAGGAGGATTGAAAAGTGAACTTTTAATTCGAGTTTTGGACCTACCTGCAGGTCTTTTAACCTAATGAGTACAGCAAGACTGAAAAGTGAACCTTTAGTCCAGGTTTGGAGCTCCTACAGCCTCCTCTCTGCTGAGTAACTGTAACTGTAAGCATCCAAACAAAATCCTGATACAGCTCGTACTTGTTGCAATGGGGAGCAATTTATAACAGAGAGTAGAAAGCTCTTCAGGCTGAAAAACTGGCCTAGATCCTTCAAGTCATGGCTAAATCCATTCATTATTGGACATATGACAACACCCATCCTCACAATATGTCTGGTACTAGAACTTGGCTTTGTCAATTTGGTTCAAGTCTGGACACAATTTTCAGGTTTCTGCACTAGTTCTTTAAATGGCTTTAACTTTCACAAGAAATACAGGATTTTTATTGAATAATTTTTTTGATCTGAATTGTTACTTTTAAACTAAATTTTTTTATTAAAACTTGAGAAAATCATAAAAACATCGGGGCAGATTTATCAAACTGTCTAAAAGTAAGAATGATCATAGTTGCCCATGTCAACCAATTAGAGCGCCGCTTTCATTTTACCAGTGCTCATGGGTATTTTAAAGGAGAGCTGTAACTGGTTGCCATCGGCAACTACGAACATTCTTACTCTTAGACAGCTTGATAAATCTGCCCCATTGTTAGAACTAATTCAAGAGTAGCTCTTTAGAATTTTTCTTGCCTAGTGTAACAATCATGCTTTTTGTCCTCCTACAGATGGCAGAGCTTTTATCTTCAGACATCTTTGAGCTGGGGGGGGGGGGGGTGATCTCGGTTGTTATTGGAGTGAAGGATTAGCTGCTGGAGCTCCAATTATACTCACTTCTCACGCCATTTAGTCTCGGTTATACAAGTTTCCTTGTACTTGTAGTTCTATATTCTGCTATTTGATTTGTTTTCTGAACCTTGATGGGACCTTTCCACTATTCTATTAACTTCATGATTCTGTACCTCGCCAACATCTTTGTTTTCACCCAATTAACCTGAGTTTGCTTTTTGTTTGTCTGTTTCTCTGGTATTAATTCTGTGCACTTACCCAGAGTATGATGCATTATCCACTTGTCACCTGCGGGTTGGTGCAGTGTGGGCAAGTAGGCAGGGACAGGGATTCAGGGAAAACGTAGGGTCTGCACCTATTCTTTGTCCAGTATAAAGTATATGTTTTTTACATTTTAGCAATTTTTTCTGACTGTGACAAAGTGTTATCCTAAAAGTGCTTTAGTACTTCATACAGTGCCCATAGTCATTTATGAATTAATACTGATTTTGCACTAAAAGATATAGTGCCATGTTTTTATTTTTCTATTCATGGTGAAAATCTGCCATCTTCCTTGCACGAAAACGATTCTGAATCTTTTCAGATTTACTTCGGAAAACTAGAGCGGTGGTCACAAATGAGCCTGTGAAAGTGTTAAACGTCTATGGGAATAATGGCGCCGACTGAAATATACTCAGACCTCTCTACTAGTGATTGTAGGGGTTTCAGTGTTAGAATAAGTGGGATCCTGGTGATAGGTGATATATGTATGTCAATGGATAACTATCCTTGCGTGTTTGGTTACCCAGGCATTCTTCCCTAGATGCTTTGCTTTTGTAATACGTTACATCAATGGAAACTCAAGGGATATGAGTGTCATTCTTCAGGCCATCTGGTGTAATACACATCACTGTAAGCGTGCAGAGTATTAGCTGTCCATCACACATAAGTGCAGGAACACGTGATCACATCAACCTCCTTTGCTTAGTGGCCAATGAGAAGCACTTTAGCCTGGTGACACCGGATAAATGCCCACTTTACCACAGTGAAATGTCACTTTCACTGTCACATTTACTTATTGGGACAATAAATATTAGCTTAGACATTACAAAATACAGTTTGAGGAACAATTGTGTGGGGAAGGCCGTGCGGGCGCATTGTAAGAAGATGAACTCTCACTGGAGACAAGACGTCAGGAGAGGTTAACTCTAACAGAAGATGCAAAACTAAGAAACCATTTCATTCCCATTGGGACCTTCCAGTAAAAGCTTCATTTCTACAAGATCTATTATGGATGTGTGATCTTTAGATCCTTACATTCTATCCTTGAACGTTTTACTTTTTGTTAAATTAAAATGAACACATTTTTTATTGTAACTTTTTGTTTTTTATCTACTCTCAGGGTCTACTCTGTTGGCATCCTATCCATAAACACATTTAAGCTTTAACTCTCCGGTGTTCCTGTAAAAATTACTTTTAAAACTATGCTAATTAGCTCTGGGCATTGTACACAGAGCAATGGGGGTTAATAATTATGCACACCTCAAGACATACAGAGATACTTATCTCCTCTCCCCTGCCAGATCCTGGTGACATCACGGAAGAGGCGTGCATATATTAGAATTTATGCACGCCTCCTGTGTGACGTGACCGGGATCCAGCAGGGGAGAAAAGGTAAGTATGTCTGTTGGAGGCATGCATAATTATTAACCCTGCACACTCTGTATATGTCACAGATTGCCTGGGGCTATTTAGCATATTTTTTAAAGTTTTTTTTCTTTTGCAGGAACGCCATGTGTCAAGGCTTAAGAAGATGTGTTTATGGATTGTGGAGAATAAGCCGACAGGTAAGTATAGTTAGCTTATCTCACTAGTTTTCCTTTAATATACATCATGACACTCCAGTCAACATAAATGATGCACCTATTGGCACAAAGGGGTATATTTATCAATCTGTTCATGACAGAAATCTGGAACATTTATCATGGATTTTACCCCCTTTTTGACTGCCACAACAAAAGGAATGTGGCCTATGATGATTGACTAAGAGATGTGGCATTCGATGGTGGTCTAAGTTGCCAAAAGTAAGGGGTAATTTAACTTGTAGGAGGTTTAAAGTATAACTAGACTGTCTTAAACTTCACCAGATTAATCATCCACCATCAGACACTTATATAAAAATATGACTGTCCTAAATTTTTGGCTTCGGAAGTTTTCTTTTACTGTCTGTGCTGCATAAGTGGATCTCACACGCTGACGTCATTCCTAAACAGGAGATTTCCCCTATATGAGCTATATCAGATTGAGGGAAGTTGTCCAGATGGATAACCCTTTAAGCATTTGCTATTTAAGCATTTGTATTTGCTTTCTTAAGCTGTATATATACAGGCAGTCCCCGGGTTACCTACAAGATAGGTTCTGTAGGTTTGTTCTTAAGTTGAATTTATATGTAAGTCGGATCTGTATATTTTATAATTGTAACCCCAGCTGGACAACTGGATATAAAAACTTTTGGGTTGTCATAAGAACCAGGATTAACAATAAATATTAATTGCGAACACCATTAATAACTGTTACAACTGATAACTGTAGCCTAAGTCTAAAGTACAGTAAATGACCAATATCCAGAGGGCCGTTTGTAACTAGGGGTCGTCTGTAAGTCAGGTGTTCTTAAGTAGGGGACTGCCTGTATATGCCCTTAATCATAAAATAAACCTCTACATCTACAAAAAGTTTACCAGATGCAGAACTTGAAGCTTTTAGCATAAAGTTGAACAATAAGGTCCTGACATCTTAGGGATCACTGAAAGGGGCTGTCCCAGTTACCTCATGTTTTTGTAATGTGTGTGGGAGTGTGTGGAGCAGAATATTAGGTCATTTACCAATATACAGTGGGTACGGAAAGTATTCAGGGGTTTCCCAGCAAACAAGTTAGGCCCTAACTTGCTGATCGGTGGTGGTTGTGAGTGATGATCATCCCATCTCATCTCAGTGATGCTCCGCTCCTCTCGGGGAGTGATGAGGGGGTCCGACAGAGGTACTTTGGACCCACATCGGACCCCCGTTCTCGTGATATGTGGGATTCTTATCACTGAGACCCACACCGATCAGCAAGTTAGGCCCTATGCTGAGGATGGGGCCTAACATGTTTCCTGGGAAAACCCCTTTTTATGTACACTCTGCACCCCATCTAGCACAGACATGACTGTAATGATGTCTTGGTAATGATGTAACATGTTTTCCACACCTGGATTTGGGGATCCTCTGCCTCTTCCTTGCAGATATTATATAGTTCCTTCAGGTAGGATGGTGAATTTTGTAAGAACCAATTTTCTTGTCTCTCCATAAATACTTGGAGAGATTTTTTATATTTTACCAATTGGCTAAAATGAAACAAAGAGTGAAAAATTTAAAGGGGTCTGAATACTTTCCGTACCCTCTGTACATTTAGTAAAAGTTCTGCTCTGCTTTCTTGATATGTAAAGTGAAGCCTCCTGTCTTTTACCTCATTAGCCAGAGATTTCTGTCCATAAAATGGACACAGATGGAGGGTCATGTCATCTCTAACTGTCCATGAACAATCGCCCTGTCAGAACCTTATAAAAGTATTCATGGATAGAAGATCAAGCTCCTGGCAGGGCAATTGCTCATGGACAGTTAGATATCACCTGATCCTCTTGGACAGGAATCTCTGGCTGATGAGGTAAAAGACAGGAGGCTTCACTTTACATATGAAGAGAGCGGGGCAGAGCTATTACTAGATGTATATTGGTAAATCACCTAATATCCTGCCCCTTACACTTACACACACATTAAAAAAATATGGGTGGCCAACCCCTTTAAGGCTCCTAAAGTTTGCCTGTTTTAATGTTTTTTTTAATGGATATGATATGGCAATTTTACAATATATGGTATACTATTATTTTGGTTGTTTCACTATTGATAGCAGTAGTCATTTATAGTCGGAGATAATCTAGTATCATCTGAAGGTGGAAGATGATCATTATCTCACTAATAAAAATAATTATATGCCTGGTTAAATGTCCATAAATTGGATTAAATTAATAAGTGCCAACCAAACACCAATCATTCTCTGTAAACGCTGTGTGATTTCTTTTTTTCACTGTCAAAATTAATTTCATATAATTTAATGAGTGTTTAATGAACTATAAGTGACCTTTATTTTACCTTCCACACACATCAGATTAAAGTAATCAGTTATATCTTAAATGAGTCATTTGACTAATTTGCTGCTGTTAATGAGTCCAGTATCATTTCCTGTAGTATCCTAAAATATACCGTATTTTTCGGACTATAAGGCGCACAAAAAATCCTTTGATTTTCTCAGAAGTCAAAGGTGCGCCTTATGGTCCAGTGCGCCTTATATATGAACCGTACTTACAGACAACAGCTGCCTTGAACTGTGCACAGGTCTGCCCCCTGCCGGTCATTCATCCTTATAATCAGGTGCGCCTTATAATCCGATGCGCCTTACATATGAACCTAGATGTTTTAGCAGCTATTTATTGATGGTGCGCTTTGTAATCCGGTGCGCCTTATATATGAACCTACACATTCTAGCAGCTATTTATTGATGATGTTTCTTATAATCCAGTGCGCCTTATATATGAACCTAGACATTTTAGAAGGCATTTATTGATGGTGCGCCTTATAATCCGGTGCCCCTTATAGTCCAAAAAATACGATATCTTATCTGTTATCCAATATTTCTAGAATTTATTCACTAACCACAACAAAATGGAAAAATTCTTTATCATAAGGAAGATCTCAGAAAAGTAAGAAGATCACAGGGGGTCCTGCCGGGACCACCAGTGACTGTCACTACCTGTGGGAGGGACTGAATAGAAAGTGCAGGGCTGCCACAATTCTACAATTCTTATCAAAATACAAAAATATCCTAATCATACCAGGTTAAGAGAGCAGCGCTTCCAATCAGTGCCAGCCCCTGGCTGCGGTCTGTATAGTGGATACAAGCTGTTGATGTGGTGCCATGCTGTACCGGAGTGCCAGAGAGAGGTAAGTATTACTTCTTAATTATTTTTAGACTCTCTATTTTAGACTGAGGAGGTCAGTGACTGCTTGAAGTGGGTCCCAGGACCCCCTGGAATTTCTTTTTATTTAGTTCTTTGATTTGTTGTCATTATTGCTTTTACTGCTCTTAATTTAAGAGATTGCTTCTTAAGCTGTATGTATAGTGTGAAGACTATTTTAAAAAATAAATAAAAAGTGACTCATCTTAAACCAAAAGCAACTCTTCTCTACATATTACTGTATAGTGGTTTTTATAGGCTGAGTTTTAACATAAAAGAGTGAATTCTATAAAAGACATTTCACACTGTACTTGGTGCTAGTTATTTATTTGGTGGTAGAGTTAAGTCAATGAAAATAAGACCTTTCCCCATCCCCCCTGAAGATGTCATTACATTATTCCTCCTGACTTTAGAGCCAGAGCTGTGCACACCCATGCAAAAATAGGGAGCAGCACTGCTGCAAGGGAACAGGGATTGGTGTCCGATGGATTTTTCATTTCATTTTTTTTACAGCAAATTGGAAAGGAGGGTAGGGGTGGGGGCTGCTGCAGGAAATGGGGGGTTAAAGGGAGGCTGCTGCAGGAAAGAGACTTTATAACGGGAGGCTGCTACAGAAAAGGAGGAATTCACTGGCCTTATAGGGCCTTATAGGAGAAGTTGCTGCTGGAAAGGGACAGTATACGGTGGGCTGCAAGAAGGGGGCATTATAAGGTTTCTGCCGCAGGAAAGGGGCATTATAATTGGCAGCTGCTGCAGGAAGGGGGAAATTAAAAGGCAGGCAAATGCAGGAAAGGTGGCCTTATAGGATAAGTTACTGCTGGAAAGGGACATTATAAAGGGGGTTGGAAAAAAAGGCATTACAAGAGGGGCAGTTGCATGAAAAGCACAAGAAGGGCTCCTGTAGAAAAGGCACATTATAAGAAGGGCTCGTACAGAAAGGGCACATTATAAGAAGGGCTCCTGCAGAAAGGGCACATTATAAGAAGGGCTCGTACAGAAAAGACACATTATAAGAAGGGCTCCTGCAGAAAGGGCACATTATAAGAAGGGCTCCTGCAGAAAAGACACATTATAAGAAAGGCTCCTGCAGAAAGGGCACATTATAAGAAGGGCTCCTGCAGAAAGGGCACATTATAAGAAGGGCTCCTGCAGAAAGGGCACATTATAAGAAGGGCTCCTGCAGAAAAGACACATTATAAGAAAGGCTCCTGCAGAAAGGGCACATTATAAGAAGGGCTCGTACAGAAAGGGCACATTATAAGAAGGGCTCCTGCAGAAAGGGCACATTATAAGAAGGGCTCGTACAGAAAAGACACATTATAAGAAGGGCTCCTGCAGAAAGGGCACATTATAAGAAGGGCTCCTGCCGAAAAGACACATTATAAGAAAGGCTCCTGCAGAAAGGGCACATTATAAGAAGGGCTCCTGCAGAAAGGGCACATTATAAGAAGGGCTCCTGCAGAAAGGGCACATTATAAGAAGGGCTCCTGCAGAAAAGACACATTATAAGAAAGGCTCCTGCAGAAAGGGCACATTATAAGAAGGGCTCGTACAGAAAGGGCACATTATAAGAAGGGCTCCTGCAGAAAGGGCACATTATAAGAAGGGCTCCTGCAGAAAAGACACATTATAAGAAAGGCTCCTGCAGAAAGGGCACATTATAAGAAGGGCTCCTGCAGAAAGGGCACATTATAAGAAGGGCTCCTGCAGAAAGGGCACATTATAAGAAGGGCTCCTGCAGAAAGGGCACATTATAAGAAGGGCTCCTGCAGAAAAGACACATTATAAGAAGGGCTGGTGTAAAAAAAGGACATCATAAGGGTTCTGCTGCAGGAAAGTGGGGATTAAAAGAGGGGAAGCTGCAGGATCGTGGCATTATAATAAGGAGCTGCTATGGAAAAGGGGCATTATAAGAAGGGTAAGTTGCAAGGGCATTATAATTGCAGGATAGCTGGATAGAACTTTAGGGGAATTGTGCCCCAATAAGTGTGCCCCTATAAGTGTGCAATGAGTAGGTGCGGCGCTCTTAATCTGCTTATGCTGACCTAGCAAGGTGCAGCAGTATCATGGATCTTAGGTGAAAGACTTTAAAAAATGAATTTTCTCCCTATAAGTGATCATTTATTACAATGATTCATCATAACTTTATAAAACTGTTGATGATGAGGTTAACTAATAAAAGTAAATGCAAAGAGCATCTCTCCTTGTCTCTGTAAAGAGCAAAAAAGTCATGAGTCTGGGAGCAGACATTATAATAATATATGACTTC